>NW_021832870.1:70000-85000 GCF_006345805.1 Octopus sinensis
ATTTAGTCTCACTGCGTGAGACTTTGGATAGCGTCTTTCACTAAAGCCTCAGGCCGACCAAAGCCTCGTGAATGGATTTGGTAGACGGAAACTGAAAGAAGCCGCCCGTCTCTATATATATATTGTCAAGCGATGGTGGGAGGACAACCACATACATACATATATATGTATACATGTATATATATATATTATATATATATATGTATATAGATATATATATATTATATATATATATATTATATATTATAATATATTATATATATGATATATATATATATATGTATGTATGTATGTATGTATGTATGTGTTTGTCCTCCTACCATCGCTTGACAACAGACGTAATCTAGCGGTTCGGCAAAAGGGACCGATAGAATAAGTAATAGGCTTACAAAGAATAAGTACTAGTCTCGATTTGTTCCACTAAAAGCAGTGCTTCAGCATGGCCACAGTCAAATGACTGAAACAAGTAAAAGAATAAAAGAATATATATAAATATATATTCTTTTATTCTTTTATTTGTTTCAATCATTAGACTGCGGCCATGCTGGGGCACCGGCTTGAAGAATTTTTAGTCGAACGAATGGATCCCATGCATATTTTTATTTCTTAAATCCTGGTACTTATTTTATCAGTCTCCTTTGCCGAACCGTTAATGTTACGAGGACGAAAATAAATCATTACCAGTTGTCAAGCGACGCTGGGGTAGAAACACACAGACACACGACGGGCTTCTTTCAGTTTCCATCTACCAGGTCCACTTACAAGACTTTGGTCAGCCCGAGGATATAACAGAAGACACTTGCCCAAGGTACCTCGCAGTGGGACTGAACCTGGAACCATGTACTTGGGAAGCTGACTTTCTACCATACATCCATACCAGCGCCTAACAAATAGCCATGGAGACAGACAGACACGCTCCAACACACTCACATGCACAGACACTAATGTTTACACAAATACACACAGACATATGTCAATATATACGAGGTGCTATTAGACTTATAGTTTCATAAGAGTGCGTTTAATTAACTGCGAAATCAAAAACGCAGGTGTTTGTTATACTGTGACTAAATAGAATGCTGCAGGCAGTACCGTTCTCGTCACGTGATTCTGATACATAATTTTCTAGTACATTCTATTTTCAGGAACATTCATTCTATTTATTTACCGGGTAAAAAAAATCCTAAATGAAACCTTTATTCCTTATGAATTTCCACCTTAATAGTGTTTTGGCATAAAGAATAGACCCTATGCTATGACCAGCTAGAAAACAGGATGAATAAATAAAGGCTATGTGTAATGATGTGTACAGATATACACGTCTAATTAGGCTTAGATTATCCTTAGATATTGGTGTCTAGTTTCGGGATTTGATAAACAAGTCTATAAATTAAACTGACTCCATAACGACAAAAAAATCAGTAGCAGGCAGAGTCCTCTTTTTAAATTTAGTAACTTCTATGCTGAAGTAGCGACAACATGTTCTTTATCTCTTTAACTTCTTGGAGATTTTAAGTATAATTATACTAATGTGTCCATCTGTTCTAATTTAATTAAATTCTATGTCTTTGTACAGCTGAAGATTGCTCTACATTTCAAATTGATGCAATGATTGCATTGTTCAGTTAAATGGAGTTGCATGAAACGATCGTACTGCATTACCTCTGGATATCCTTGTTGCTTATTTTAAAGAAAATGTAGTCGGTATTTATGCAGAGTATAATGCACAAGTGTTTTGTGGGACCGACAGAAATCAATTAGTAAGCATAAAACACGGATACGTAGGCTTTAAAACACCAGTTTCCGTTTACTTAGCCGATTAACAAGACATCTTTTTGAAATACCACATGGAAACCAGATGAAGGGGCCTCTTGCTTCTTCCACTTCACGGATCACGCAACACATCTTGTGTTTGCATTGGTTTTACACGATGGATCTGTTTCACCCCGTTGTTACCAGAAAGCTGTGTTTTAGCATTTCTCATCAGACTCACGCCACTTTCGGACCCAATTCACTACATACACGCCTCAAACGCCTCCGATAAATATCGCGCGCACATGCAAACACGTGCGCACGTGCAAAAACATGCACGCACGTGCGCATGCATACACATGCTCACACGTCCATGTGTAACACACACGCAACACAAAAATCTATCCTCGCACCACAATACTTCCGTCAATACTCTCTACTTGCATGCATGCACATGCTCATACGCGCGCACACACACACACACACACACACATACACATGCTCCCTCGTCAGAACACATACACGAACACACACGCATATGTACGTACGTATACACACACACACACACACACACACACACAAGTTTGGCAGATACCTTTATGCATCTCACTCAAACAAATGCACACATACACAAACCTGTACATATAACAGACATATACCTCTTTTAGTCTTTTACTTATTTCAGTCATTTGACTGTGGCCATGCTGGAGCACCGCCTTCAGTCGAGCAAATCGACCCCAGGACTTATTCTTGGAAGTCTGGTACTTATTCTATCGGCTTTTTTGCTTTGCCGAACCGCATGATTACGGGGACATAAACACACCAGCATCGGTTATCAAGCGATGTTGAGGGTACAAACACGCACACACTCACACACACACACATATATATATATACGTGACGGGCTTCTTTCAGTTTCCGTCTGCCAAATCCACTCACAAGGCTTTGGTCGGTCCGAGGCTATAGTAGAAGACACTTGCCCAAGGTGCCATGCAGTGGGACAGAACCCGGAAGCATGTGGTTGGTAAGCTAGCTACTTACCACACAGCCACTCCTGTGCCTATATGCAAACGCACATACACAGATGCACAGATGCAGTTACATACATACACAAAGAACCATGTATATATTGAAAAAACTGCTACACACCATTCTCACATGCACACATGGATACTAACTACACACGTAAATAGATACACACCTGTCCTCGTCTTCACTGTTGCGCTAACCCCACCACCACCACCACCACTTAAACTCAGCAAAGATCTTATGTTTCAAAGTGTGAAAGCAGACCAACATATATTCTATGGTAACATCAAGCAAATAATTAAAATGTAATGAGGAGTCAGCAAATATCCTGGCAATTTCCACCACATACGTGACGTATAAATATATAATATATATATATATATATATATATATATATATATATATATATGTTTACATACACATATATACATATATAATATATATATAATATATATATATATTATATATATATATATATATATATATATATATATATATATACAGATATTCCATTTGCCTCCAGTTCAAGCATGTGATGTTGATAAGCCGAAAATGGCGAAACATCAATGTCTACCGCTCCTCAATGAGAATGGGAATGAGTTGTCTCACCGTCTACGATTATAACTTTCAGGTCTTCTGACACCCGTCGTTTGCAGAAGGCTGTATCCACCGCGCCAGTACCCGCAGCCGACACGCGAGCTAGCAAAGCACATACCTTATGTGTGTTGGATAATTATATATATTATAATATATATATATAATATATATATATATATATGTCTGTGTGTGTGTGAGTGTGTGTGTGTGTGTGTGTGTGTGTGTGTGTCTGTGTGTGTGTATCTGTGTGTGTGTGTGTGACAATTATTCGGTAGCCATGATATTCTTGTTTGGGCCAGAGGGGCAAAGGTATGTACCAACATAGAGGTCAGCTGCTTTTCAGATATAAATATCTCTTTGAAAATCAGAGGAAAAGTGGATATCTATGGATAACTGCTTCGAAACCTCCAGCTTCTATATCCAGACTATGAATTCATATTCATATCAATAACAATTGGAGCACCAGGTTTTGTTAGTAAATGCTTAAAGGAGAATCTGGATAAACTAGGATTTTCAGAAAGAGAAATCGACCGGCTAATTCGTTCATTACAATTGCAATTTTTGA
The DNA here is from genome assembly GCF_006345805.1 of Octopus sinensis. NCBI lineage: Eukaryota > Metazoa > Mollusca > Cephalopoda > Octopoda > Octopodidae > Octopus > Octopus sinensis. The sequence continues at coordinate 73,944 of NW_021832870.1, forward strand.
GTGGAACAGTAAAAATATAAAGACTTTTCTCAAGTTCTGAATGTGAATTTGTTTGTGTTAACTACATCCCAAAGATGGAACCTTGTATCTTTGTTGGAAACCGGCTTCGTTCTCAGTGGAAGATTTGTGATAATTTATGAATAGATGATATACATACGTGCATACACATATATACATACATACATACATACATACATACATACATACATACATGCATGCATACATACATACATACATACATACATACATACATACATGCATACATACATACATACATACATACATACAGCAAAGCAGTTTATCATGGACGAATAACCGGATTACTTCCACCTACTTTGAAGGGTATGCGTTTGCGATCCAGGAACAGGAAATATCAACCATAAAAGGGATAGAGATGCAGGTAAAGCCGTAAAATGTGACAACCGATGCAGACTTTGTGGATTTCACACTGAAGATATCACCTTCATCATAAGCAGTTGTCCGAAAATGTCATCACGGTATATCCAACAATGAGACATGATATTGTAGCTAGGACACTCTGTAATGAAATCCGTCGGAAGGATAATCCCAAGGAGAAACAAATAAAAGCCCACAATATGGTTGAAGCCATAACCACTCATAATAAAAAGGAGTACTGGTGGAATGTCCCAGGAAAGACTTCAATAAAATGTAAACACAACAGAACTGATATAATGATTTGGGATAGAGAAGAGTAACTGTGCACAGTTATGGAAATTAGCTGCCCAGCGGATGTTAACATAAAACTGAAGATCAGTGTAAAAGAGAGCACATATGCTGAACCATTGAGAAATCTGAAGTTACTCCAAATTACAATTACAGTTTTATACCTGTAATTATTGGGACCCTGGGATATGCAACACGATGCTTAAATACCAGTCTTGGGTAATTAGACTTCTCAAAACCAGAAAGAAGAAAGCTAATTCAGAGAATTACTTTAAAATTTCGTAAAATTTTCCAGAAGTTTATCATTTAAATATATATGTGCATGTCTAGGTATGCAACTGTATGCATGAGAATATATACATACAAACATGCATACATATGTATATGTGTGTGCATATATATGCATATATATACATATAAATACATACACACACACACACACACACATATATATACACACTCAAATTTATATATGTACGTGTGAATATGTCTGTATAGATGCACATACACATGTATGCACACACGTACGCAAACACACATGAAAATACACGCACAAACACATGCAATGCAAACATACACATATATGTATCCATGCACACATATACACAGATATGCATATAATTCATATCTATGTATATGCGTGCATGTTCATGTGTCCGTGTATGTATGGAAATGTATATAGATAGTTGTATGCAGGTATGATTGTATGTGCTTGTATGAGAGAGCAGTGCATGCCATCAAAGTGACACTGGGGTAAAGTATACGAAGCCCAGTACACCCATTATGACTACCTGTCTGATAAGGGTGCACCAGGAACATGCATCACAAACACAATGTGCGCGACATGGTGATTCATATCAAGATAAACAGCGCATACTATAATATATATTATAATATATATATATACTATATATATATATATATATATATAATATATATATATATATATATATATTATATATATATATATCTATATAATATATATAATATATATTATATTTATATATATATATCTGTTTATATATTATATCTATTGTGAATAGCAGAATGCATCTAATATTAATAATATTAGTAATAATTGATTATTGTTTATGCTTATAAATGCCAATATGTATGTACATTTCAGTATATATATAAGTATTTATGTATAATCTATATATGTATGTATATGTACATCTATATATATAAGTATTCAAATGTGTGTGTATTTTTTTTATTTTATATTTATATTTATTTATAACTTAATATTATGTACTTTATAAAATCTCTGACGTAGCCTAGAGAAATGCCCAAGTACCTCAGTTTCATCCACCTATTACTTCAGTCCACTTGAATAATAAAGGTAGAATGAGGTATTTTTACCTCTTGGCTGAAACAGCTGTAAGTTATTTTCTCAATTCATGTTTGTTATCTTATAATAATTACTGGTATCCTTATTCATTAATATATTTCATATATTATATGCAAAGCATAATAGGTTATACATGTATGTATATTATTGCAATTATCAGTTTAGTAAATAAATAAGTTAACATAATATAATTTCTAAAAGTTGATGGACCACCAATTGATCCCCTCCATTTTCTTATTGCTATATAAATTGAAGGTAAAATATCTCTTTACCTTCACCTATTTAGTACCTAGGTAATGTAATTGCAATGCAATAAAATACATTATTAATAATTGGGTATTCTACCAGCAGTATATTGGATAGATATTATCTCTTAGTGGGTTGGATTCACAACCCCTAACTTTCTTGGAGTTATATATATATATATATATATATTTATATATTTATGGAACATGTGCATATGGTTACGTATGTGTGCATATATGCATGCAGTACTGTATACATACATGGATGCATCCTTATCTCCATGAATATATAAATATACGCTCTTACATGCACGTATACATTCTGACAGCACGTAGACACACACATAGGTACATAGAGACATACATATTTTAACGCATATATAAGTGTGTAACGTCTGCCTTTTGAAAATTCTTCATATTTATGCAAACAGACAAGAATGTTGCATAGAAACGTGGTGTTTAAGGAAATAGCATGGCGAATATATATATAAGCAACCATCATCAGCATCTACAGCAGTCACAATAACAACAGCAGCATTAGCAGCAGCATCCACAACAACAGCATCGATAAACATCGGCAAAGAACTGGAGCAGCAAACGATAATAAGATGAGGAAGTGAGGTGATGCAAGAAGCGTTTTAGCGGAAGTGGAGAAAGGAGAACGAATGTGTGTTAAAGTTGGTGCGTCAATAGAAGTCTCCCTCTCTCTCTTTCTCTTTCTCTCTCTCACTTTCCCGCTCTCTCTTTCCTTTCCTCGGTCTTTCTCTCTCTCTCCTTCTCCCTCCCTTTCTCTCTCGTGTCTTCTATGATCGATGGAAAGCGAAGAATGTTCAAGAAACAAGTAAACATATGAGAGAAAGGCATTCCATTGCTGCTGCTTGCTGCGCCATATTTGAACGGAAAGTATTTCTGGTCGGTGGTAGTGGGAGGCGGAGAAGGAGGAGGAGGAGGCGGCGGCTCGAGGTTATCATTGTTGTTATTGACGATACTAGTGTTTTTCTTCTTTTTCTTCCTCTTTCTCTTCTTCCTGTTCTTCTTCTTGGTGTAGTAGTAGTAGTAGTGGTGGTGGTGGATATGGTTGTGGTTATGGTGGTGGTGGTGGCATCGTGGTGGTAGTGCTGGAGGTGGTGATGGAGGTGGTGATAGTGGTGAGTAGTAGTAGTAGTAATAGTAGTAGTAGTAATAGTAGTAGTAGTAGTAGTAGTAGTAGTAGTAGTAGTAGTAGTGGTGGTGGTGGTGGTGGTGGTGGTGGTGGTGGTGGTGGTGGTAGTAGTGGTGGTGGTGGTTATCGTTGTGGTTATCGTGGTGGTAGTGCTGGAGGTGATGGTAATGGTGAGTAGTAGTAGTAGTAGTAGTAGTAGCAGTGGTGGTGGTGGCGGTGGTGGCGGCGGCGGCAGCGGTGGTGATAGCAGTAGTAGTGGTGGTGGCAACAGTAGTAGTAGTAGTAGTAGTAGTAGTAGTAGTAGTAGTAGTAGTAGTAGTAGTAGTAGTTGTAGTAGTAGTAGTAGTAGTAGGGACAATGGCAGACAGACGCATTAGTAGTAGTAGTGTACATATTTCCATCGTTATCCTCGTTATTGTTTGAAATAGCCGAATATCTTTGTTTACGATAGAACCAGCGAGTGAGGGGAAAAATACCCAAGGACGCCTGCTGCAAGAAAACTGAATAGCGGATGGAGTACTAATAGACTTGATGAAGTGAGCCAAGAGAACTTGATAAAAAAAAACTTCATGTTAAGTAACCAGAACAGCAATTGTCTAAATATCTAATTCTGGCAAAAAGAAAACCAAACGTAGGGGAGACAACCCTGTAACTTTAATTAATTAAAATTAAAAAGAATCAAGTATGGAATGTTGTAGAGAGTGACTATGAGCGGTGTAGATGAAATGTGTGCCACCCAGGGCAGCTATTGAGTGTGCCACCCTCCCTCAGTCAATATAACCTATACAGGTTTACACAGTACATTCAGAAGTGCCGCTTCCATAAAAATATCGCCCTGGGGTGAACTGTCTCTCTACACTTCTGCCACTTCTTCTGCTGCAAGTGATTATTCCAGCCGTTGCTGTTTTTGTTTTACGTGGAGCGCGTGGCTGAGTGGTTAGTGTATTCGGGTCACGGTCGTGAGTTCGATTCCCGGCTGTGCGTCGTGTCCTTGAGCAAGACACTTTATTTCACGTTTTCCGAGTGGTGGTGATAGTAGTAGTAGTAGTAGTGGTGGTGGTGGTGGTGGTGGTAGTAGTACTAGTAGTAGTAGTGGTAGTGGCAGTGGTGGTCATGGTGGTCATGGTGGTGGTGGTGCTGGTGGTAGTTGTAGTAGTAGTAGTAGTAGTACTGGTGGTGTTGGTGGTGGTAGTAGTGGTAGTAGTAGCGCTGATGGTGGTGGTGGTGGTAGTTGTAGTAGTAGTAATAGTGCTGGTGGTGTTGGTGGTGGTGGTAGTAGTAGTAGTAGCGGTGGTGGTGGTGGTGGTGGTGGTGGTATTGGTGGTACTTATAGTAGTAGTAGTAGCAGTAGTTATTGTTGTTCTTGTTTTTCCTGTTATTGTCGCTACTGTTTGCATAGCTGTAATTAATTGGTGAAATATTCACGGCCAGAAATGGTTGTGTCTTTAGGAAATTCGCACAAGTATGAAGTTTCCTGCTCAGTTCCCCAACACGGAACCTTCGGAAAATGTCTTCCATTGAAATACTGGGGCCAACCTAAGGTTCATGATTGTACAAGCGCGTTTGTTTGTATTCTCACTACTTGACAACTGGCGCTAGTTCGATTATTTCCGCATGATAGACATATAAATGTACATACATGCATATCCAGCGACTTTCCACCATTGTGTGTTCGTGTAAACGTCGCAAAAGATGTACACATCGTTTTGCACATTCACAGACACACACACATAACAACACCCGCATTTACATACATACATACATACATACATACATATTCTTTGTAAGCCTAGTACTTATTCTATTGGTTGTCAAGCGATGTTGGGGGTGAGTCAAAAACAGACACAAATACACACACACGCATATATATATATGTATGTATACGACGTGCTTCTTTCAGTTTCCGTCTACCAAATCCACTCACAAAGCTTTAGTCGGCCCGATGCTATAGTAGAAGACACTTGCCCAAGGTGCCACGCAGTGGTACTGAACCCGGAACCATATGGTTGGTAAGCAAGCTACTTACCACACAGCCACTCCTGCGCCTACACACACAGATATATATACATTTTTGCTGAACCTTAATTATAATTATACTCATGATTATTTAAAAAATTGTTTCATTTTACCGATAATGGCTATTTTAACATACCGAACTACTTGGTAAAATTATTAATTATTAATTCTTTAATTCCTTAATTAATTTTACCCTTATTTCGAAAAATCGCAACAAAGGGTACGGTGAAATTTCCTTAGAGAGTGTAAAATCCAACAATTCGGACACTTTAGTGAAAATTTGAAAATGAAAGTCAAGGAAGGCGGCAGACTTTTAAAGGTTTGAGAAACTGGCTGCAACTGATGAGAATCATAAAATATAGCATTAGCATCACAAGCAGACAGGTCTCTATGAAATAAACGTTAATCATGAAGTACTGGAGTCAATATTATCGGTCATAATTCCCTACTCTCCATCAAAAGTATTGCCTTCCTCTCGCCAAAAGTTTGTGACATTATGCATGTATCAGAGATGATTGTTATCATCATGATTATCAGATTGCCTCTCCCTCAGATTTCAGGCTTTGTGCCTTTAGTAGAAAGGACTATTATTATTAAGTGAGAGAGCACTGCATGCCATCAAAGTGACACTGGGGAAACAAATACGAAGCCCAGTATACCCATCATGACTACCCGTCCGATAAGGGTGCACCAGGCACATGCATCACAACCATATGTGCGCGACGTGGTGATCTCATATCAAGATTAACAGCAATTGACCTTGCAGGTAGGGCCAAGTTAGAATTTTCTTCAGGTCGAGTAACCCATCTCGCTCAAAAGGTTCCTCAATAAGGATTGTTTAAGGATGTTGAATGAAACACCCATGTTTCCAAAGGCGAATTATCTAAACCTCAAAGAATTCCTCTCAACACAAGGCTATGATGCTCCCCTACTACTTCTGCTCGTGGTCAGAGATGCACATATCGTCAGCCACCAAGGGACATGGTCAACTGGTTAAGATCAAACAACTGACAAGCAAATCTGTGGTATTGAACAGAATATTTGCTGTAGCCCATCTTTTATGCCAAGACAAAACAATGTACATGATAACACTTCCAATCAGTTAAGATCAGAAGCCACGAGAGCCACTGCCTGGTACTTCATCAGGGCATTTATTATTATTATTATATTATTATTATTATTATTATTATTATTATTTTATTATTATTATTTCGTGATGCATATATGCCATTTGAATATGGCTAACCCATAAGGGTGGATGCTACTGTAGTTTGTAGCCCCAGGAAGACACCTCCTCCCGCTGGCTATAGACACACTATCTGTGTCCTGTCAGTATTTGTGAAGGGGAGTCATCCTCCCCGTCTTCAACACATGATACACACGTACCCGAGTTTCAAGGTGTTTACCTTTCATCAGCGTGTGACAATCATGGTTGTCGACGAGAAGTCAGAAGGTGTCTTCCTGGGGCTACAAACTACAGTAGCATCCACCCTTATGGGTTAGCCATATTCGAATGGCATATATGCATCACGATGTGTTACCGCTACTGTTTATAACTCGCTCAGAGATTTATCATTGTTATTATTATATTATTATTATTATTATTATTATTAAAGGATTGCGGTAACTCCTCCTGAAGATATAGTCAAAATTAAAAGAAGAGTGCCATTGTTATCTAGTGGACGATATTTCGACGTCTCGTGTGTCTTCAAAATTTTAGGCCTTGTGCCAGTAGAAAAGAATAATACTTTGTTGGGTGCATAAAAGCGTAAATCCATGCACGTATGATATTTTCAGTCAGAAATATTTTTTACAAAACTGTCACATGTGGGGCTTATTAAATTTTTGAAACATGTTAAACCGTCGACAATTTTCATCTGAAGCAGCTGTAGATGCGATAGTTTGACCAAAAGAACCGTCTATTGCAAGCAAAATTAAATATTTAAAGAAAAAGCCTTTGACCAAATTTGGACATACGATAGTTTAACATAATAGCAACGACATATGTATGTATACTGTGCGCACATACACATACACATATATGCATATATGCATATATGTTTGTGTATATCCATCTAATGGGCATTTTGGCGGGAATTCTGCCAGCTAGCCATCTTATTCCATGCATAATATTGATTTTGTTTATTGTTTTAGAAGATGAAGCTTCTTGAAGCATTACTCTGAGTTTCATATTGGTGATTACTGAAAACCGGCGACGTGAATCTCGAGGTAACAATTCGAAAACTTTCAGCTACAGTTAATACATACATACACCCTCACACATACACGCACTCTCTCTCTCTTTCTCTCTCTCTTTCTCTCTCTCTTTCTCTCTCTCTCTTTCTCTCTCTCTCTCTCTCTCTCTTTCTCTCTCTCTCTGTCTCTCACACACACACACATCCTAAGCTATTCACACTCAGTTACAGACATGTGTGTATGTTTTTCTGTGTGTGTGTGTATGTCTGCCTGTGTGTGAGTGTGTATCCCACCATCGTTTTACAGCCGGTGTTTGTGTGTTTACGTCCCCTTAACTTAGCAGTTCAGCCAAACAGAACGATAGAATAATTACCAAGATTTAAAAATAAAGTACCGGTGCCGATTCGTTCGACAAAGATTCTCCAAGATGGTGCCCCAGCATGGCCCTGCAGTCTAATGACTGAAACAAGCAAACGATAAGATATAAGCAACAGCTTGTGCCACAAAATATCTGGTCCTCCACCACCGCTAACCCAGATCGATAACTTTAAAACCAATCAAATAATGAAATCGGTTTGAAGAATACTCCACCCTACCAAGCGAATATATGGTCATGTGCCAATATCAGAAATCAATAATCAATAATATTAGGGTTATAGAGTGATTGATACAGTATACTACCTGGCTTTATTTAGTCCATCCTTATGGCGGTGAGCTGGCAGAATCGTTAACACGCCGGGTAAAATGCTTAGTGGCATTTCGTCCGCCGTTACATTCTGAGTTCAAATCCCACCGAGGTCGACACGGCTTTTCATTCTTTTCGAGTCGATAAAAAGAAGTACCAGTTACGTACTGGGGTCGATGTAATCGACTAGTCCCAGCCCTACAAATTTCAGGATTTGTGCCTGTAGTAGAAAGTATTTTTTAATGCATCCTTAAGGCAGTGGGCTGGCAGAATCGTTAGCACATCGGGTAAAATGCTTTGCGGCATTTCGTCAGTCTTTAAGTTTTGAGTTCAAATTCCTCCGTGGTCGACCTTCCCTTTTGTTCTTTCGGAGTCGATAAAAAGAAGTACTGCGGCCATACTGGGACAAATTGATCTCAGGAACTGATACTGTTTGACTGATTTCATGGTTACATGAAAACAAACAATATATACGTTTGCATACACTCACACACACACACACACACACCACACACACACACACACACACTCACACACACAGTTATGTATACATAAATATTTATTCGAGCTCTATATTTAAGAGATGAAGAATTATATAGATTATTTACAATTGACGGATATTTGTCCTCATCTTGTTTGTTGTTAACATTACGTTTCGGCTGATATACCCTCCAGCCTTCATCAGGTGTCTTGGGGAAATATGTATATAAATATTTATATACATACATACTTATTTCATTAATCCCGAAAGGATATAACATTATATATAATGATAGAACATTAGCTGTTCAATCCCCTCTTACTAACCTAACCATAGCCAAGCTCTTCATTCAAACGATCTATTTTCTACTGCTAAAAGAATACACTTCTTTGTCTTAGCTCACCTGCGAGTAACACCTCTTGGGGCGGTGAATTACTTCATCTAGGTCACTGGTTTTCAACCACTTTTTACAAATGGACCCCTTTGGTTACTATTTTACTCTGATGGACCCCATAGCCATAGACATAGTTTAAAAGGTAGTTTTGTGTATATTTCTTTCAAAATGCCTATTTTGTTTTTCGCTCATTAACTTGCATAAATTACACCATGTAAAACATTAAGGAAAGAAATCTAGCTGTTTCTTACAATACATACCAATACATACATCTAGCAAATATTTTTTATGCACTCTTAATAATACTTGGGACCCAATTTATTGTTTTGCCCGCACGGAACCCCCAAAATCTTATGTGGACCTTTAGGTGTCACATGGAGCGCGGTTGAGAATCACTGACCGAGGCGTTGTATATCTTAGCAGAACTCTTGCGCTATGTTGATATTCTTTTTATTTATTTATGCGCCCTTTTCAAGCCTAGCCAGGCTCATGGGCCCGGTTTCCCGGTTTCTGTGGCGTATGTGTTGCCCCCAGCAACACGGGACGCCAGTCCATCGCAGTGTTACTCAAGAAACAGGAAGAAAGAGTGAGAGAAAGTTGTGGCGAAAGAGTACAGCAGGGGTCGCCACCCCCCACTGCTGGAGCCTCGTGGAGCTTTAGGTATTTTCGCTCAATAAACACACACAACGCCCGGTCTGGGAATCGAAACCGCGATCCTCCGACCGCGAGTCCGCTGCCCTAACCACTGGGCCATTGCGCCTCCAATGTGATATTCTACGGTGTATTCATTACATAGCAAAATCATTTCAAGTAATATGTATGTATGTGTGTATGTATGTATGTATGTATGTATGTATGTATGTATGTATGTATGCATGTATGTATGTATGTTCGTATCGGCCACTATGAGTTGCTTCAATTAGCTTATTGTTGTTTGTCATGCAAATTATCTTAAACGGTAAATACTCTGTGCCATTATATTTGGGCCCAAAATTTCCTGTCACGCTGGAGTCAAGTTAAAACAACATTTTGCTGTTGGAACAGAAATACGTACTCACTGTTGTCCTCTTGTCTCCAGGGAAATCAGACCGCCTCTCCTTTAACGCAGGGGTCGGAGAACTTTTTTAACCAGTTACCCCCAAACTATAGTTATTTACGCTGACATTACCCCTTGATTTGAAAGGAAGAAAATCATAGATTCTTTGAATTTCAAAGGTTTATTGAGTCTATTTTATTGAATCTATTCATATGAATCTATTTACACATCCATTACATTGGACAGATGCAGTGTTGCCAGAGGAAAAATTTCTGTCGCAACAAGGAACACATTTTTTTGTATAATTTTACTTACGTCTAATGAATCTTCATTACCCCCAAGAATTTCATTTTTACCCCACTTGGGGTAATTTACGCCGCTTCGCCAACCCCTGGGTTAATGTCATGTTAGTTTTAATGAATGAGTGTTGATTCTGGGTGATTATCTCCCTTTTTGATTTCATTTACACCGGGAGTCTATCTTATATGAGATTTAATATGCCTTTATTTGCTTTTATGATCTGGAAACTAATGACATTGGCTACTCTGAACTATTTAACAGAGTTGATTTGTGTGTGTGTGTATGGGGGGGGGGTGATATTTATTTCTCCCCTATGTTGTCCTCAGCGTTATATAGTTGTAAATTATAAGCGTTATGTGTACAAGGGGGTGCCTGAAAGTTCCTGGTTTTGGGTAAAAGAAAATACAGGAGGATCAGTTAATTATGATTTTATTCAACATATTCCCCTCTCATATTCACACGTTTATTGCCGTGGTCCTTCACTTCTTCTAAGCTCTGTAAAAGAAC
>NW_021832870.1:90000-92500 GCF_006345805.1 Octopus sinensis
AAGTTTTGTTAGCTAACCCTCCTCTTCTTTTATCAATGCTTACCAACACATCCTTGGTCTGATTCAGCGCTTCCCTCAATTGTTAAATTTCTATACGCAATATTCGCCCAGTTCAATTTTGTTTCAACTCTTTACGCTTTTACTCTTTTAGTTGTTTCAGTCATTTGACTGCGGCCATGCTGGAGCAACGCCTTTAGTCGAGCAAATCAACCCCAGGACTTATTCTTTGTAAGCCTAGTGCTTATTCTATCGGTCACTTTTGCCACACAACGGGCTTCTTTCAGTTTCCGTTTACCAAATCCACTCACAAGGCCTTGGTCGGCCCGAAGCTATAGTAGAAGACACTTGCCCAAGGTGCCATGCAGAGGGACTGATCCCGGAACTATGTGGTTGGTAAGCAAGCTACTTACCACACAGCCACTCCTATATATATATATATCCGTTTATACGCGTGGGTTGATTATAAGAATAACAGATTTTACTCTTTCACACTTTTACTTGTTTCAGTCATTTGACTGTGGCCATGCTGGATCACCGACTTTAGTCGAACAAATCGGCTCGAGGACTTATTCTTTGTAAGCCTAGTACTTATACTATTGGTCTCTTTTGCCGAACCGCTATGTTACGGGGGCATAAAAACACCAGCATCCGTTGTCAAGCGACGTTGGACACGGACACACACACACACACACACGCACGCACGCACGTACGCACACACACATACACACATACATATATATATATATATATATATATATATATATATATATATATATATATATACGACGGGCTTCTTTCAGTTTCCGTCTACAAATCCACTCACAAGGCTTGGTCGGCCCGAGGCTTTAGTAGAAGACACTTGCCCAAGCTGCCACGCAGTGGGACTGAACCCAGAACCATGTGGTTTGTAAGCAAGCTACTTACCACACAGCCACTCCTACGCCTAGAATCAATAACGTTCAAGTATATACAAATGAGTCGGGACTTTATCAAACGATACAGGTGCAATGGCTACCTATATTGCAGGTATGGAAATAATTACAAATTTTTTTTATCTTTAATATATTTAATTGCTGATTACTGGTAATTTGCATACATTAGTTGTACATAGTTTTGTTTATTGTATATTCACAAAACGATGTCTATTACTAAATTGTCTAGGCAATCACGTGTTATATATATAATATATATATATATAATTATTATATATATGTGGTGTGTTGTGTGTGTGTGTGTGTGTGGTGAGTGTATGTGTGTGTGTACATGCATATGTATATGCATGTACCGATGTTAATGATGTTGTTCATTGGGACTAAGAAGCAGTTGTTTTTTTTAATTACATCAATTCATTTTAATTGATGTTTAAATAAAAACGAAGAGCAAATAATGTACTGATGCGTACATCCTCCCGATACCGCCCTTCTGTTGTCTGTACCCATAACTTTTTTCACCGTCACCATGGATGATGCCCACTACTTTGAGGAACACTGCTCTACTCATCGATTTATGAGCGAAATATATCACGTGTGTGTGTGTGTGTGTGTGTGTGTGTTGTGTGTGTCAGTGTCTCTGTCTGTCTTGGCCTATTATATATATCTATCTATCCAATTTTTACATTATATATATAATTATATATATATATATATATAATATATATATATATATATATACATATATACATAGCGAAGGTGTGAGGCTTAGTGCTTAGACATACTGTACTCCTGACTGCGGTTTCGATTCTCACACCAGTCGCGCGTTGTGGTCTTGAGCAAAAAACTTCATTTCCCGTTGCTCCAGTCCACTCACCTGTAATTGGGTACACCCTGCAACTGAGTAGCTTTCTGATAAGGGGTGGTATGTTGACCTGCTCACCTAGTCAGCGGGGTAACTAGCCAATTGTCAAGCCAATCACGTGATATATATATACATGTGTGTGAGTGTATGTGTGTGTGTACATGCCTATGTATAGGCATGTACACATATGTACATGCATGTATATAGGTGCAGGAGTGGCTGTGTGGTAAGTAGCTTGCTTACCAACCACATGACTCCGGGTTCAGTCCCACTGCGTGGCACCTTGGGCAAGAGTCTTCTACTATAGCCTCAGGCCGACCAAAGCCTTGTGAGTGGATTTGGTAGACGGAAACTGAAAGAAGCTCGTCGTATATATGTATATATATATATCAGTAATAATATAGGGTGAAATTAATTAATTTGAAATAATCATTAATTTCACCAAGTAGATTTCGGCATGTAAAAGCCTCATTCGAGGAAAGTTTAAGTAATACTAAGTAATTAAGGGTTTAGCAACGATTTGCCTCACCACACCCCGAATTTAGAAATAGCAGTCAAAGAGTTATAGCTATTCTTTCTACTAAAACGGAGATCTCAGTAAAAACACTGCACTTGCCTTACCACACAGCCACTCCTGCGCCTACTATGGAAAGAAATCGAAAACCTAATCGAAATCTTGACCTTATTAAAAAACAAATTTCAGTGT
>NW_021832871.1:0-7500 GCF_006345805.1 Octopus sinensis
CACGCCTGTAATTTTATAATATTTAGGACAAATAAATGTAATGAATTATTCATAATATTTAATGTATTCATAATATGTAATGTAATTATAATGAATTATTCATATACGAATTAAGCCCAATGAAATATTTATAAAAATAGTAAATGAAAGGCGATAGAATAAGCACTATACTTTTAAAATATGTCCTAGGGTCGACTTGTTCGGCTAAAAACCTTTGAAAGCGGTGCTCCAGTATGGCCGCAGTCAAGTGACAGAAACAAAGAAAACAAAGAAAGAAAAAAAATAGAGTACACTACATGTACAAGACGTTTACGTAGCCACAACGCAAAGAAAAAATTAGCAGAGCGTAGTTTCGATCTACGGACCTCTGGGTTATGGGCCCAGCACGCTTCCACTGCGCCACTCTGCTTCCTGCTTCCCGCCTGCTGAATAAACACACGCACTATATATTCGTTCTCCACTCGTTCATTACTGGTCTTATTTTATCTCATGCCCACTGTCCAGAAATCTTTCGTCACACATCTGTGACCTCTTCAGCGATACATTCCATCCTCGTGTGTGCTCCTGCACAATGGACATGAGTTAAAATAAGAACAGTAACAAATGAATGAAGAATAAATATGTAGTGCGTGTGTTTATTTGGCCAAAAAGAGACAAAAAATTAGATGACCATCCATTCATGTGTGTGTGTGTGTGCGTGCGTTTGTGTGTGTATGTGTGTGTGTATGTGTGTGCGTGCGTTTGTGTGTGTGTGTGTGTGTGTATGTATGTGTGCGCGCGCGCACGCGTGTGTTTGTATTATGTACTTAATGTGACGAATATAATATATAACGTGTCTCAGGAATACTCAGTCACACGTTAAATCAGGAGTAGGTATTAGAATCACCGAATCTTCATCGTCAAATGATGGAGATCCACCACTACCATCACCACCACCACCACCACCACCGCTACTATATTTTTCACCAATGTATAAAGGTGAAAGATACAAACAATCGGTAATTCATGGGGAAAACTAGTAACGTTAGAAAGAGAAGCAGTCATCAAAAATAACGTGAAAACGATCTGAATCTGAAGTCGAGATCATTGAAAACTAGTAGTACATATTGTCCGCAACCAGAAATACTTTTGGAAATTGAAAGAAGAATAAAAAAAATAACAGAAAGCTAGCAGAGCGTAGTTTCGATCTACGGACCTCTGGGTTATGGGCCCAGCACGCTCCCACTGCGCCACTCTGCTGACTGCTGTTCACTGCCCGAATATATTTATATGTGGTGAAGGAACTCACTTGGCGCCCATGTAGTTTCAGATATAGTCTCATAGTATGGCATCTTGTGCAAGTCGATAGATGTCCTGTGAGTAAATTTGGAAGACAGATACTGTGTGGTAGTCTGTCGTGTCTATGTATGCATGTATGTGTGTATCTTTGTGTTTCTAATGTCACCGCTTGACAACCGTTATCTGTTTGTTTACGTTCGTACCACTGACTGGATCAGCAAAAGATACCGAAGCAATAAGTACTAGACTTGAAAAAAGAAAAATAAGAACAGGATTCAATTTGTTGTACCGAAGCTTTTAAGGTGGGTGCCCCCAGCATGGCCGCAGTTGAATAACTGAAACATACAAAAGAGAAATATAAAAGATATCTAATGCTCTGTTTCTATAGGTTTCTTACCAAGAAGAGATTTGACGGTAATTAAACCGCTTGTATGTAAATTAAAAACGGAGGAATGTAATTAACATGAGGAAGCATTGTTTCAGTTAAAGTAAATATGAATATTGGTTTGGTGCTTGTTGGAATTGTATTGAGTTCTAGTCTTTGCTTTGCATTCTGATACACAGTGTTACGTAAAGCTATTGAATTAGCGGTGGTACTTTAAACGCAACGAGGTCTCTATTTGCTGCAGTTCCGTGATTTCAATTAACCAATATACCTCCATAGGAAGTAACGTGAAGAACAGGCATTTGTAAGAATCGTAATGGTTTTACATTTGTGTTATTCATGAATAGTTGGTATACAGTAATGTATATTTCAGTCTTTGTGTTTCCATGCTGTTGCATTAGATTTTGCCATCATATTCTACATTATGCAATAACTGAGCTAATCTTAATATACTTAATGTACCGAATATCAACAATCTAATTAGGAAAATAATAATGGCGGGAGGAAAAATACACCACCAGCTCAATAACTAATAATATTTTGATATATTTCCACAAGTATGGCAGACAACTTAGAACATGTTTTGGTCTTATTAGGCCTCTTCAATAAAACAGAGATGTCAAAGTATTTGTCGAAATAGTGATAACAAGTTATTAATAAAATGTACATGTGAAAACTAGGATATTAGTTACTATAATATTTCAGTGTCTCTGTCCTCTTAGGGAATATACAATTCATTCGCGCGATAATAAGGTTAACGGGGGAAGCCTGAATGACGATGGAGAGACAATAGTGCCGTGTGGTGATGTTCTTACATTACATATCTTAAGTATCGTGTTGTTATCGATAACAGCAAATAGTCATTATTGTCGTTGCTGTTGTTGCTGTTGCTGCTGCTATTGTAGTTTAACCCCCAGTGGTCGTCCTTGATTGAGCAAGCCTAGGATCAAATTCTCCAAACCATGATCTTCTGTCTTATACGTGTGTGTATGTAGGGGCGGGTGTATGCTTATATGTTTATGTATATATTTATGTATGGTATGTATGCATGCATGCATGTTTGTATGTATGTATGTATTTACATACATACATACATACATACATACATACATACATATATATATATATATATATATATATATATATATATATATATATATATATATATATATTACGGAGATGTACTCGCATAGCAAGTAATTTGATCTGAGATCGTGTGCTGAAACGAAAACAATTGCAGCGTGGAAGGTGTTTATAAGCCATTTAAGAAACACACAAAAGCCGTTCGATTCACTTCAACATTTAAGTTTAATTTGTCAAAATATTTTCGTCGCTAAAATCCGCGACCTGTTCACTGACAAAGTCCGTGAACAGGTCGCGGATTTTAGCGACGAAAATATTTTGACAAATTAAACTTAAATGTTGAAGTGAATCGAACGGCTTTTGTGTGTTTCTTAAATGGCTTATAAACACCTTCCACGCTGCAATTGTATATATATATATATATATATATATATATATATATATATATATATATATATATATATAGTTGAAATTTACAGAGAAACAAAAGACGAAGACAGGTGTATGAACAACAAGCAAGTGTATTAGTTTGATGCTCTGGAAGGTGAGAAAGACATTTACGTTTCGAGTCTAGTCTTCAACAGAAAGGTATAAGAGAAAATAAACCGAGAGAGAATAAAACTTGTGGATTTAGCGATCAAGAATGGCGACTATTAGTCCTTACTGATGAGGCAACGGAAATTGCCGAAACTGACTGTCAATATAAAGAATACACGAACGGTGTTTTCGGATGATAACTGTCCCTGTCAGTATACATGTATACAATTATCTGCTTTGACTACACCATTAGAGCATGTTAGCCCTTATATGTAGCAATGTAGGTGTTTCTAACACCCTAGTCACATTTAGTGATGATTATAGTTTTCCTTTTTGGTGAAACATTTCAAACTGCTGTCTACATTGATTCTACATATGTGGTATTTATCAATTCTTTACATGTCAATGGCAATCGCTGACAAATGATTTATTTTTGAGTCATGTTTAATGACCTTTAGATCTACAATGGCTTTTAAAGGGAGCAAATCACTTGTATTTTTTGTTACATATGCACATTCGTATTCCTATCCTTCCTTAATACCGGTTCCCATATGCTATTCATATCTGCACTCGGTCTGCTTAGGAGGTTGTTGTGTCCTAGCATATGTGCTGCTTCTTTTAGTTTTCGTACTTTCCAGTGGTGTTCTCTGTCTATTATTTTAACTTCATCCCACTGGAGGAGGTGATCTCCATTTTTCCATGTGATCTGCTATACTCGAATTAACAATATCTCCTCGTGAAGTGGCGGCATGTTTCGCCTTTGTATAAGCTACCACAGCTGCATGGGATGGAGCACACACAGTTTTTGGTCATATTCTCTTCTATTGGTGGTTTTACCCGGAGGAGATGTTTGTGAAGTGTTGTATTCCTCTTGAATACTATCCTGATGTCATATGGGCTGCATATCTTTTGTATCTTTTCGGAAAGGCATTTGACATAGGGTAGACAGACTGTAGACAGTTTATTGTTTTCACTCTCTCTTTTCTTCATAATTGGAGTTGATAGTATGTTTTTGGGGTAGTTGTTGCTTAATAGATTGTTATTGAGCTTGATCATTTCTTCGTGGTGTGAATTACGATCGCTACTTATATTCTTTGCACGGTGATTTATGCACTGAGCAATCCCTGTCTTTACACTGTATGGATGGTGGGAATTGAAGTTGAGGTACCGTCCAGTGAAGGTCGGTTTGCGATATACGGATGTCTTCAATCCATACTTAGTGCGTGTTATTAATACGTTCAGGAATGCTAGCTGATTGTCCTTTTTTCCCTTTTCCATTGTGAAATGCATGGATGGTTTTATTGAGTTCATATGATCTAACAGCAATTGGACATCTTCTTGGTGAGGCCAGAGTATAAAGCTGTCATCAATATATCGCAGCCATAGTATTGGTTTTAGTGGTGTTGATCCTAACGCCAAATTCTCATGTATATATTGGCTATTATCGGTGATAACGGCGAACCCATAGCTTAACCCTCTTCATGTCGATATATACCAGTGTCCAAACTGAAATAGGTAGTTTCTACACAGAAGGTCAATATTTCCATCAAGTTTCTTTATATATATATATATATTCTCTTTTACTTTCTTTTCCTTTTTCGATCTCTCTAAAGTGACTATCTTATCCCTCCCTTTCTCTCTGCTTTTCTCCGTATTTTGCTATCTGTCAATCACCTCCCTCACTCTCTCCTTCTCTCTTTCCTTTTCTCCCTTCTCATTAACAATCCATCTGTGTTTCCATCTCTCTATCTCTCTGACTATCTATCTATCTGTCTTCCTGCCTGTCCGTCAGTTTGTCTATCTATCTATCTATCTATCTATCTATCTATCTATCTATCTATCTATCTATCTATCTATCTGTCTATCTGTCTATCTATCTATCTATCTATCTATCACCCATACACAACACCACCAGACCACATCCAAATATTACACATCTCCAAAAGTCTGCACCACACACTCAAAGGCATTTTCCCCAGTGCGGTTGGTAAATGCCAAAAATATCTCACAAAGAAACTGTACTGGGATCTTCTCGAGGACAAACCAACGGAGGAGAAAGCAAAAACTTTCGAGCAGTAAGTAACCCTCTGTATTCTAATTCATTAGAACTATGATCAAGATTGGTTGTGTAAATGCGCGTGGCTTGGGGTCCCCTTGGAAACAAGGGTACCTCTTAAATGACATAAAGTCACATAAGTTAGAAATCATAGCCATAAGCGAGACCAGACTCCACAATCCGCGGGCCCTAAAGACCATGTTTGGCGGACAGTTCAACATTTATTTTCCCCCCTGTCTGCCGAGAATGGGCGGTAGTGGCACCGCGGTACTTTTTCACAAGAGTCTGGATCTCAAAGTAAGGACAATATTCGTAGACCCGGAGGGTAGACTGGTCGTCCTGGATGTCGACGGCAGCAATGGGTGCGCTTTTCGACTCGTATCAGTTTACGCACCGCCCTTAACAGGTCGGGCGGACTTCTTTCAACGTCTAGAAGTTTTCTTGGGAACGTCTCGTCCTTTACTCTTAGTGGGGGATTGGAATGCTACCTTGGACACGCATGTAGACTACGTGGGTAGAGATAGGAATAGACGGGGATGCAAATGCCTCAGAGACCTGCTCAGACGCTTTCAACTGTCTGACAGGTTCCGACTAGACCACCCGAATGCGCCAACGTGGACATGGAGCAACCGCATCGGCTCGTCGAGATCGTATCTAGATAGGATACTGTGTAGGACAGTAGATAGAGATAGCATAGGATGTCCACAATTCCACATAGTCAGCTACACGGATCACAAACTTGTGACATGTACGCTAGACTTAGGTAAGACACTTAGGCAGGGTCCCGGATACTGGAAACTAAACGCGTCTTTCCCATCGAGACAAGTTTTCAGAGACCGGATTAGCACACTAGTAAAGAGGGCTTTGACGGGAGCCATCATCAACAACAAATGGTGGTTTGCCCTCAAGAGAGCAGTAAAAGCAGAAGCGATTAGGTACAGCAAAGCACTAGCCATAGATAGAAATAGAGTAGAGGGTGAGCTAGTTAAGAAGCTAGAAGAGGCAATTAGAAGCGGCATCGCATCCGACGTTTTGGCGGCGAGGTTGGCCCTCGACCAACACTTCAACGCCAAACACGAAGGATGTGCTGTCAGAGCTAGGATGCGTGCTCTAAGGAACGAAGGTGTTGGAGCCGCGAGAGAGGCCCGGGTGGCAGAGGCGCAACAGGGCAACAAAGCCACCATTCGGTCACTGGTAGATGAACAGGGGCGCGAATTGCTCGAGCCAAGTAAAATGTGTGAGGCCTTTCAGCAGCATTTTGCCCGACTGTTCGGAACGAGTGGAGGGCAAGAACGTAGGGTGGACTTCAGTGCCTACCTACATAGCCTACCACGACTCTCGACAAGAAAGGCAGGGTGCTGCGAAGGTGCCATCACGGCGGCGGAAGGGACAAATCACCGGGTTTGGATGGTCTACCCTACGAGCTTTACAATTGAATGTCAGACTTGTTTGGAGATCTCTTGGCGGCGGTGTACTGCAACTGGCAGCAAAACGGGAGCATTCCTGGTTTTGTGAGCCGAGGAGCCGTAACACTGCTGAAGAAAGATCTAAACAAGGGAAATGTAATAGATAACTTTAGGCCCATCACTCTGCTTAATGCAGACTTGAAAATTTTGGCCAAGGTGCTAGCCAAGAGGTTGGCGCTTGTCATCGAGAAACTGGTCGACAAGGCGCAAACATGCGCCGTGCCAGGCCGGACCATCCATCATAGACAGGGTAGTTAACGAACCTGGCATGGGTGGGGCCCTGATCAACTTGGATCAATCGAAAGCCTTTGATAGGGTAGACCATCGATACTTGGAGGCAGTCCTGAGAGCAGCTGGTTTCGGTCCCGTCTTCCGCGGCTGGATAGCTGCCTTGTACAGAGGCATCCGTTCGGTAATTCGCGTAAATGGACATCTATCGAGACCTTTCGACATTGCACGTTCGGTCCGTCAGGGATGCCCCCTCTCGGCGCTTCTATACGTATTGACTCTTGAGCCACTACTGCGGAAGCTGGCGACTCTAAGGGGCATCCCGCGAGAATGGGGATGCGGGACGAGCGTGTCTGCATACGCGGACGACGTCACCGTCATAGTGTCTAGCCACGAGCACATCGAGCTGGTCGGCGAGACACTGAAAAACTACGAAGCGGTGACAGGAGCGAAAATCAACCGGGAAA
>NW_021832871.1:12500-30125 GCF_006345805.1 Octopus sinensis
CAATGAATACTGAAGCCAAAAAAATGGAGGAAAATCATACCCAGAATTTCATCAGGCACTCATCCATATTTACGGTCGTACGCATATAATCTCCACCCCACCCCACCCCATGTACCCACGCGCGCGCGCACAGACTCACGGATGGACGGATATGCATGCACACACACAGAGGCACACACACACACACAACTATCACCATCACCCTCCCTACACACATGTTCGCGCGCGCACTGAATCACCTGGGCGTGCGAACATGTGTGAGCATGTACGAGTACTCGTTGATATCGATGTGAATGTTGACATTCAAGGTGTATGTGTGCGTGTGTGTTTGTATACATACATATGTTTGTACAATACACACACACACACACACACACACACACATGTATTTGTGCATAGACATGTATTCTTTATAGAATACTAGCTGAATTACCCGGTAATACCCGGAAAAGTCGAGGGTATTTCCAGCTCCCGTTCCCATTACAATGTTGCATATCCTATCCCGTTCCCTGTTCAGTTTCCGTTTAAATTACAAATAAATTTACAAATACACGTGACGTGGGATATATTTACAAATACTGCAAGTAAAATATTTAAATCATAAAATTGATTGATTTGTAATGGTAAGGTAATATCAAAGTTGAATTGGTGGATGGTTAGAATGTTGAGGGGATTGACGATGTGCGACTATGAAACAATTGAAGGTTGAATATTATCAATTTTGGGGGTTTTCCCTATTACTGTCACATTGTGAAATTTTAAAATTAGCTCAAAATGTTCAAATTTGGTATATTGAAATAATTTTCCACGTTAAATCCGAATTTTTTATTTATTTGGTCTAGAAATAGTGCAGTAAAATGTTACTGGGGTTTAAAATTTAATCACTTTTACCTAATCAGAAAACACGATTTGGAAGTTAGCATTTTCTGCATGATAAGTGTTTATCACAAATGAAAGCAAAATCATTACGTGAGGGAATTTTTATTAAACAAACGAAAGCTAGGCATTACAACGACCAAAGTTGTTAGAACTTCTGATATTTTAATAAGTTTTAATGAATAAAGTCATGTGAAACGGTCGAACAAACATGCAGGTAATTTTAAAAGGAAAAAGATCGCGAACGAACTTTTTTTCCGAAAAATTGCACAAATCTGTCCTGATCAAGAGGCCTATCTGTTGGGGAAAGCATGGTCTGACATGGGATAAACAAAAATTTGTATAAGACATACTATTGTAAAAATTGCCTCACAACGACGGGCTATTATTCATCAATGGAAGAAAATAAAAGACATTATCTATAGTTTTATTGTTTCAGTACGTTGGTAAAGTTTTAATAAATCTTAATACAGTGGTTTGAAAACAAATATAAAAACACTTTACTTTTCACTAAAAAAAATTTTTGACTGAGCATGCGATAAGTAAAATGACAGGTAAAAATTAAAGAACAAAGTATTAAAATTCGTTGTTCCCTTCGGTAAACACATTCTCTCCTGCTCTATCCCTATCGCTTGTTCTCTCTCTCTATCTCTCATATTCCCTGTCTCACTGTTTCTTCCTGTCTCCTTCTCTTCCCTGATATCAGCCACCCTCATTATGCCACCACATTTTTCTTCTCATTTTATCATATAATAACCCAACGCCCGTAGGGGGCCCATTATAATTTTTAATTGCAATCCAATTAGTTTATAATTGAACTGGATGTTAGTTTAACATGTATGCAAAGTTTCGTAAAAATTGGCTCGCTGATATAGGCAGCAAGATGGTAACAAACAGACGGACAGAAATTGTCATTTTTATATAAGATGGCTGTGTGCTTAGATTGCTTATGCGCATATGTGTATGTGTGAGTGTGTATGTCAAAACTTCGCTATTATTTTCTGTTCATCTCTTCTTCTGTCCACCTCCCAACACTCAAACACACACACGCACACACATATATATACATACATATATATATCCACGCATACACATATATATTCATATACACATACATATCTATATTTCTCTCTATATATACTTATATACACATTGTGTGTGTGTAAGTAAATAAATAAATATATATATATATATATATATATGTATGTATGTATGCATAGTCTAATATAGATATGTATGTGCATATGAATATATATGTATGTGTGTGTATATATACATATATATGTATGTATATATGTATGGGTGTATGTGTGTGAGTGTATGTGGGTGTGCCGTGAGTGAGGTGACAGGGGAAGCGATAAACAGAAAATAATAGCGAAGTTGTAAGATGATTGATAGAAAGAGAGATGAAGAGAGAGGGAAAGAAAGAGAGAGTGTGTGTGTGTGAGAGAGACAGACAAACAGGCAGACAGATACACAGACACACAGACAGACAGACAGACAGACACAGACAGATAGGTAGACAGACAGACAGACAGACAGACAGACAGATAGATAGATAGATAGATAGATAGATAGATAGATAGATAGATAGATAGATAGATAGACAGACAGATAGACAGATAGATTGGATAGATTGGATAGATAGGCCCACAGATAGTAGGGGATATTTTGCTTGTTTTTCAGTGTTGAAAGCTTGATCTCATTTAGAGTTGATGATTGAAGCTGTCTGCTGTTAAATAAACAAGGAGACAGACAATAATATAGATAGATAGATAGATAGATAAATAGATAGATAGATAGATATGTTTCTTTATTAGCCACACAGGGCTGCACACAGATAGAACAAATTACAAGGTAGAGCTTTTCTTTTGAAGGTTTAAAAAAAAAAAAAAATAATAATAATAATAATAATAATAAAAAAAAAAAATAAAATAAAAAGGGGGGTCGATCAAAAGGGATCGTAAAAGGAGAGAAGGAGGACAAAAAAAGGGGGGGGGGTAAAAAAAGGGGGAGAGGAAAAAAATTGATCAATAGGGATCGTTATCACAGAAATGTCAATATGAAGTGTAAAGGGGAGGACAGGTGAGGTTTACCCGTGGAAAGAAAAGCCTACGGAAAAGACCACGGTAACCTCGGTCAATGAAGTCACATGTTATATTTCTTTTTTTTTTTTTTTTTGCAAATAAGCAACTCTCTGTATTAATTTTTACGGTTCATAGAATCATAGTGAAGGTGGCTTCGTCATTCATACGTGCCATCCTTGCTACATTCACCCATCTTTTTTTAAAACATTCACTAGACAAAACTTGCCTCTCTACTCTCACTTTTTTCTTCAAGTGATACTTGAAGAAGTTGATGAGAGATTGACCAGAGAGGAAAGTGTTTGTCTCTAATCCTTTCAGACGCGTCCACCAGATACATTCTTTCGCCATAGCCACAAGTATGATAAAAATAGCTCTTCCTTCCCGTTTGAAGGAAGGAGGCGTGACGATATTAACGATAGACTCGGCGGATAAACCGACACGTCCCACACGTGACAGCAGTCGTTCGACATAAGCCCACAGGTCGGAAATTGCTGGACACTGCACGATTGCGTGCAGAGCGGTTTCGTCGCTCTGCCCGCATCTCGGGCAGGTCGGCCCCGTGTTTCTCGAGCCATGCCTATAGAGCTTATCCCCAACGGGTAGCGCTTCTCGGTAGCACCGCCAGGCCAGGGATCTCTGGAAGTTGTCCATTGGTCCCGGGTCGAAAGTCGTTTGAAACAGGCGGGTCAGGTATTCCTCGTCGACGCTCAGGTTTGCCCCGAGCTCGTCGTCGTACCTCCCCTCCACTAATCCCCTATAGAATGCTTTGGTTGTGTTGAAGTCACTCAAGGTCGACCCGGGACGGCAGAGTTGCTTGAGAGCAACGCGACACTCGCGGTGCCATTCGCCCTTCCTCGGCCTCTTTTTGATCCACGACTGTAGTTCGGTCATGGAGACGAGTTGCGGGAATGCGTGCCTCACAAACGGCGACCACACCTGTTCACCGTCGTCTACATAGAGCCGGAGATGTCGCAGTCTCAGCGCGTGTCTGCGCATCATCAACCACGGCATGCCCAGCCCTCCTTCTAACGGGTGTTGACAGCAAATGGATCGCCTGACCATCGGGACGCATCCTTTCCACAAGAAGCGGAAGAGGATGCGTTCTAGTTTGGTGATGGTAGGGTCGGGACAAGGTACGACGGTCAGGCGGTAGTAGATGATGGACGCGATGTACGCGTTCACCACCTCCGCCCGACCTTTTAGGGACAGTTTCCTCTCGTTATCTCGTTCCAGTTCTTCTCCATTTGGAGGTCCGGACCGAACCAGAACCCGAGCAACTCAACCGGGCCGTTTGTCCAGCGTCCCACGACGGAGGTACTGGTGGACGGCATGGGTTTGCTTCTCCAGGTGCCGAGCCGCAAGCCCACTGACTTTTCCCGGTTGATTTTTGCTCCTGTCACCGCTTCGTAGTCTTTCAGTGTCTCGCCGACCCGCTCGATGTGTTCGTGGCTTGACACTATGACGGTGACGTCGTCCGCGTATGCAGACACGCTCGTCCCGCATCCCAATTCTCGCGGGATGCCCCTTAGAGTCGCCAGCTTCCGCAGTAGTGGCTCAAGAGTCAAACGTATAGAAGCGCCGAGAGGGGGCATCCCTGACGGACCGAACGTGCAATGTCGAAGGGTCTCGATAGATGTCCATTTACGCGAATTACCGAACGGATGCCTCTGTACAGGCAGCTATCCAGCCGCGGAAGACGGGACCGAAACCAGCCGCTCTCAGGACTGCCTCCAAGTATCGATGGTCTACCCTATCAAAGGCTTTCGATTGATCCAAGTTGATCAGGGCCCCACCCATGCCAGGTTCGTTAACTACCCTGTCTATGATGTAGCGCATCAGATGGAGGTTGTCATGGATGCTCCGGCCCGGCACGGCGCACGTTTGTGCGTTGTCGACCAGTTTCTCCATGACAAGCGACAACCTCTTGGCTAACACCTTTGTCAAAATTTTCAGGTCTGCATTGAGCAGAGTGATTGGCCTAAAGTTATCTATAATGTTTCCCTTGTTTGGATCTTTCTTCAGCAGAGTTACAGCTCCTCGACTCACAAAACCGGGTATGCTCCCGTTTTGCTGCCAGTTGCAGTATACCGCTGCCAAGACGTCTCCAAACAAGTCTGGCATACAATAGTAAAATTCGTAGGGTAGACTATCCAAACCCGGTGATTTGTCCCTCGAACATTCTGCCATCGCTTCCCGCACTTCCGCCGCCGTGATGGCACCTTCGCAGCACCCTGCCTTTCTTGTCGAGAGTCGTGGCAGGCTATGTAGGTAGGCACTGAAGTCTACCCTACGTTCTTGCCCTCCACTCGTCCCGAACAGTCGGGCAAAATGCTGCTGAAAGGCCTCACACATTTTACTTGGCTCGAGCAATTCGCGCCCCTGTTTATCTACCAGTGACCGAATGGTGGCTTTGTTGCCCTGCGCGCCTCTGCCACCCGGGCCTCTCTCGCGGCTCCAACACCTTCGTTCCTTAGAGCACGCATCCTAGCTCTGACAGCACATCCTTCGTGTTTGGCGTTGAAGTGTTGGTCGAGGGCCAACCTCGCCGCCAAAACGTCGGATGCGATGCCGCTTCTAATTGCCTCTTCTAGCTTCTTAACTAGCTCACCCTCTACTCTATTTCTATCTATGGCTAGTGCTTTGCTGTACCTAATCGCTTCTGCTTTTACTGCTCTCTTGAGGGCAAACCACCATTTGTTGTTGATGATGGCTCCCGTCAAAGCCCTCTTTACTAGTGTGCTAATCCGGTCTCTGAAAACTTGTCTGGACGGGAATGATGCGTTCAGTTTCCAGTACCCAGGACCCTGTCTATGTGCCTTATCTAAGTCTAGCGTACACGTCACCAATTTGTGATCCGTGTAGCTGACTGTGTGGAATTGTGGACATCCTAAGTTATCCTTGTCTACTGTCCTACACAGTATCCTATCTAGATACGATCTCGACGACCCACTGCGGTTGCTCCATGTCCACGTTGGTGCATTTGGGTGGTCGAGTCGGTACCTGTCAGACAGTTGGAATCGTCTGAGCAGGTCTCTGAGGCATTTGCATCCCCTTCTGTTTCTGTCTCTACCCACGTAGTCTACATGCGTGTCCAAGGTAGTATTCCAATCCCCCACTAAGAGTAAAGGACGAGACGTTCCCAAGAATACTTCTAGACGTCGAAAGAAATCCGCCCGACCTGTTAAGGGCGGTGCGTAGACTGATACGAGTCGAAAAGCGCACCCATTGCTGCCGTCAACATCCAGAACGATCAGTCTACCCTCTGGGTCTACGAATATCGTCTTGACTTCGAGATCCAGGCTCTTGTGAAAAAGTACCGCGGTTCCACTACCGCCCATCCTCGGCAGACAGGGAGCGAAATAAATGTTAAACTGTCCGCCAAACATGGACATTAGGGCCCGTGGCTCGTGGAGTCTGGTCTCACTTATGGCTATGATTCCCAAATCATGTGACTTGATGTCATTTAGGAGGTATCCTTGTTTCCAAGGAGACCCCAAGCCACGCGCATTCACACAACCAATCTTGACCATGATTCTATTGGGGTGTGTGCTTTAAAACACACAAATGAAAGTACAGAGAGTTACTTACTTGTGTCGAAAGTTTTGGCTTCCTCGTTCTTTGATGTGTCTTCGAGGAGGTTTCTATATAGTTTTTGGGACAGACATTTCTGGAAACCCCCTACAGCATTTGGGAAGAGGGCTTTGAGTTTGTGGTGTTGTGTTTGTGTGATGTGTAGTATTTTGATGTGTTTGGGTGGTGTAGTGCGTGGATGATTGCTATTTTTAAAGTCATCTTCACAAATGTTTGTGTATCCTGTGATGTACTCCATTAGTTTGGAGTCTTTTGTGTCTATCGCTGATAGCATTGTTTTTGTGGTGTTGGTGCTTGTTTTGTTGTGTATGGAGTTTTCAGGGTTCAGGTATCTCCCTGCTTTGGTTGCGATTTCTTGTTTGGTTTTTCTTGATCTTTTTCTTTTACCCCCTGTGGCTATTTGCCATTCTGTCGAACTTTCATCGTTAGATGAAAAGTCTGACGAATCAGCAGGGAGCAAGGGTAAAGCGTCTGGGTGTGTTTGTTCGGTTGTAGATATTGTTGTGGTGCGCGGGGAGGGTGTTGCTGGGGGGTTTGTTGTGGTTATTGTCTCTCCTACATCCTTGGTGCTTGTCTTCTTCGTTGTTATTCTTGGTGTTGGAATTGGTTTATTTGTTGTTGGTGGTGATGATTCTGTTCTTGGCGCTGGTGTTGGTGTTGTTTGGTTGGGTTGGCTTGTTCTTTGTTGTTTTTCCTGCATTTCCGCATACAGCTTCTTGACTAGCTGTCCATATTGTGGTGTGGGCAATAATCCTGGCTTTTGTGATTTTTCCTGTGGCTGTTGTTGTTGTTGTAATTTTGCGGCAGATTTGCACTCCTTTTTGAGGTGTGCCTCACTGCCACATGTATAGCATCGTGGCCTTCTGCCCTCGACTACTACGTATAACTTGCGGCCATCCTCAAGATGTACGTGGGTGGGGATTTTATTTATGTCCTCTTGACTTATGTGGAAGAGGAACTCTATTCTCTTTCCCAGCCAGTCCTTGTTTTCCGAAACACCGATATCTAGGATGTTTAAGTCCTCCATTTCGGATGTTAAGGCGGATGTAATCCACAGTGTTGTAGTCACTTGGGGGACACCACTGATAATGACTTTCGTCACCTTCTGGCCGAGGTAACTCGGTGTCAACGTTAGTTCATCAGAATGAAGGGAGAATTTCTTCGCCAACTCTTCATTCTGAAAAACCACCTGTACGTGTGCGAACTTGTTCGCCCAAGTCACACAATCCTTGTATCCCCAGATGGGGCGTAAGCACTTTTCGACTTTGTCTGTGCTTGCCTTTTCTGGACTTTTTGTTTTTTTATTTGTGATTTTATATACAATTGTCTTTTTTTTCTCCTCATTCAGTATGTGCTGAGGTATGTGTAAGAGTATTTTTCCGTTTTGATTTGTAATAAGGTTTCTGCAATCTTTAATCTGTTGTGTAGTAAACGAAACTTTTGTTACCTTTTCTTTTATCGCCTCGGCGAAGTTTGTTGTTGTTTTGTTATTGTTGTTACTGCCGGTGGTGTTGGTGTTGATGGCAGGGGTGTGGGTTGTAGGTTTGTGGTTGCTGATTATGCAACTAGCAAGGGGTGGAAAATTGCCTGCGTAATTTAGTCCTGCATTAGCGCAAATTTCGGCATTTCGTTTGCTTGTCGTCGTTATTTTTCCACTTGTTGGTGATGGAGTGAGCAGTGGTTGAAGGGAATTGTTGTTGTCGTCGTCGTTGTTGTTGTTGTTGTTGTTGTTGTTGTTATTGTCGTTCTTGGTGACGGCGGTGGTGTTAGTAGTATTAGTAGCATTGACGGCACGGTCTTTGGTGGCGGTGATGTTGGTATTGTTATTGGTGGCGACGTCTTTAGTAGGGATAGCAGTTTTAGTAGCAGATTCTGCCATGGTGTTGTTGTCGGTGTTGGTGGTGGTGGTGGACTCACTGATGGTGTTGACGGTGCTTGGCCTTGCGACCTTTGTTTTGTATTTGTTGCTGTTGTCGATGTTGATGGTGGCGGAGTTGTCAGGTTCAGCGTAAGGTAACAGAGCATCCTGTTTTTCTGCCTCTGCGTCACGCTTGACTTGCACCTCAGCCTCGTGGTGACCAGTGGCCATTTTGGAAATAAAATGGCTAAATGAAACCACGAAGGCTATGAGAATTTTTTCTTTTAAATTTTGCCCACAAGGGGCAAAATTTTGTGTAGATATTAATCAAGGTTTGCAGTGGATGTTGTTGCACAACTTTTAAACACAAAATATTTCACAATAAACAATTTTCAACGTACAAAATGACCAACTTACGTGGAGCCCATTTGACTAGCGTCCGTCCATGTCGAGATAGATAGATAGATAGATAGATAGATAGATAGATAGATAGATAGATAGATATATAGATAGATAGATAGATAGATGAGGAGTGGCGGGAAACGAGAGAAAGTGGGGGTTTGCTGCCAGGAGCTGGAATGTTACGTCGATGATGTTGTGTGATCTGTCAGAAGCTGAGAACAAGCGATGAAGAAAAATTAAGGACGTAAGCGACCCATCTTTTAACCGGAGAAATGTGATCCGAATTCGGTTATCAATCATAGAATATCCAGTCAAAATGACAGCTAATTGAGAAAGTCACTAGGGAATGATTTCGACATGTCGGCTTCCAGCGCCATCTGCTGGAGCAGTTCTTGAAAGATTACTGCGTTGTAAAGCAAACAACAACAACAAGAGCAATAATAATAATAATCATTTCTTTTATTAGCCTCAGGGGCATAGATGAGAAGAACGTTACAAGGACAGACAACAATTCGCGTGTGAGGATTTAAGTAAAAGATGGGGAGAAAGGAAAGGAAAACACAGTGAAATACTATTATCATGTGATAACATCAATGAAACAGTCCTGATACAGGAGGAAATTCAACTAGGGCCAATCAAGTAATCCCACAGATCCAGGATTATTCTACCCACCAAATGTACGATCCCTCTCGCCTGCTCTCCAATCAACAGGTGCATATTTAGAGTAGGACCATTCATTATAACCATTTTTGAATGAATAAGACTGGTTTTACATGAAGAGGAATTTATGCAAAATATGAGAGGTATTCATAAATACGGATTTTTGTAATTCACTTATTTTATAATTTCCGGGATTTTGGTCGACATATTCACAGCCAGTCATATTTTATTCAGCTGTTTTTTATATCAAAGATGACAAGTTTTTCTCCGAGCATGTGACTGGCTGCGGAATATACGGTATTAAAAAGGCGGCGAGCTGGCAGAAACGTTAGCACGCCGGACGAAATGCTTAGCGGTATTTCGTCTGTCGCTACGTTGTGAGTTCAAATTCCGCCGAGGTCGACTTTGCCTTTCATCCTTTCGGGGTCGATAAATTAAGTACCAGTTACGCACTGGGGTCGATGTAATCGACTTAATACCTATGTCTGTCCTTGTTTGTCCCCTCTGTGTTTAGCCCCTTGTGGGCAGTAAAGAAATAGGTATTTCGTCTGTCTTTACATTCTGAGTTCAAATTCCGCCGAGGTCGACTTTGCCTTTCATCCTTTCGGGGTCGATAAATTAAGTACCAGTTACGCACTGGGGTCGATGTAATCGACTTAATACCTATGTCTGTCCTTGTTTGTCCCCTCTGTGTTTAGCCCCTTGTGGGCAGTAAAGAAATAGGTATTTCGTCTGTGTTACGTTCTGAGTTCAAATTCCGCCGAGTTCGACTTTGCCTTTCATCCTTTCGGGGTCGATAAATTAAGTACCAGTTACGCACTGGGGTCGATGTAATCGACTTAATACCTATGTCTGTCCTTGTTTGTCCCCTCTGTGTTTAGCCCCTTGTGGGTAATAAAGAAATAGGTATTAAAAAGGTCCCAAAATAACAGAAATGCATCTGGCGTTCACGCTGGCTGAATTTTCGTCTTTCTCTGATATTTTACGGTATTCTGCAGCATACAAGTCGAATTTTTTTCAGACCAAAATTTCCAACTGCCCGCCCCACCCTCATCGTAGGCCGACCGTTTTTTGATGACCAAAGCGACGAGTTTTGAGGACCAAAAATTGCCTGTGAAATGCAACAAAATTTGGAAAGACAGTGACGATGTTTGAACGCTTGCACTGCAAGTTTACTTGGTATATTACGTCAGTATCTATGCTGGAAAATACGGCATTGTGCTTTTTAAAACAGCAAGTCCATAAATGATTCTAGCTCAAGACAAATACTGCAGTAATTGGCCTATCGAGGTTGTGTGTATACATTAAGTATGTTACATAGAAAGCTATTTTAATTAAATACTGCCTCAACTGCGTACACGGGATATGTATATGCATGTATTTATATACATACATATATATATATATATATATAATATAATATATATATATATATAATATATATAAAATATATATATATATATTATATATATATATATATACTCTTTACTCTCTCTCTTTTATATATATAGACGCGCACAAACACACACACACACACACACACACACTCACATACACACACACACACGCACAAACACGAGTGAGCGCATAAATGCAAAACAAGGTGGAAAAAATAGTACTCGAATACCGAAGGTAGAGTAATATGCTTTTATTACAGCTGAAAAAATCTTCACAAACTGTTACTCATTACTCAGAGTTTCATGTTACCGTTCGTCGGACAGTTGTGATCAGTATATTTAATATATATGGCGTTTGCGTGGCTGTGTGGTAAGACGCTTGCTTCCCAACCACATGGTTTCGAGTTCAGTCCCCCTACGCGGCACCTTGGACAAGTGTCTTCTATAGGATCGGGCCGACCAAAGCCTTGTTAGTGGTAGACGGAAGCTGAAAGAAGCTCGTCGTGTATCACACATACATATATATGTATGTATATATATATATATGTATATATTTATGTGTGTGTGTGTGTCTTTGTGTCTGTGTTTGTCCCCCACCACTGCCTGACAACCGGTGTTAGTGTGTTCACGTCTCCGTAACTTCAACGGTTCGGCAAAAGAGACCGATAGAATAAGAACCAAGCTTAAAAAATAAGTGCTGGGGTTGATTTGTTCGATCAAAACCTTTCAAATGCGGTGCTCCGGCATGGCCGCAGTCAAATGACTGAAACAAGTAAAACGAAAAAGAAAAAGGTAAGTTAAATTGCAGCAACACCATAGATTAAGTATAAAAACAAACTCGACTTAACAGAGCTTAATTTCGATTTGGGGTCCACAGGATTATTTGGGCCCGGCTCATTTCTACTTCGTCAGTCTGCTGATTACTCGCGAATCGATGCATTTTTAATACGCAGTATGCCCCATTTATTTTTATGTTTCTTGTCAAGTAGTTATTTAACTGAAATTAGAAGCAATTTTGTATGTCTTTTCATCAGCTGGCAGAAACGTTAGCACGCAGGGCGAAATGCTTAGCAGTATTTCGTTTGGCTTTACGTTCTGAGTTCAAATTCCGCTGGAGTCGACTTTGCCTTTCATCCTTTCGGGGTCGATAAATTAAGTACCAGTTACACACTGGGGTCGATCTAATCGACTTAATCCCTTTGTTCCCTTTGTCTGTCCTTGTTTGTTCCATCTATGTTTAGCCCCTTGTGGACAGTAAAAAATAATATATAAAGCTGAAGTTGTCTGTGTATGGCAGGTTTGGTAGCCTTCAACTAACACTATCTCCTCCGAGACGCTGAAGCGCAAGTTGAACAAAATTGAGAGTATGATAGAAGGCTTGCTCTTCATTCCGTAGAAGATAAAATTCAAATCGGACCACGTTAACACCAAAACTTATTTATATCAAAAAGGTGCTTTTTTTCTATGAAAATCCTTATTTTTTTACGATATTTTGACTGCTGTGTCACCATTTTTCAGTGTATTTCAACCAGAAAAATGTTTACTTAAAGAGAATAACAAGCTACGTAATGCAAATTTTTTACTTTTCAAATGTTCCAATTTTAAAGGGTCAAAACAAACCCGAGCAACGCCGGGTGATACTGCTAGTATATGTCAAAGGTGAAGAATTTGTATTTAAAGGAGTGTCAGTATATCTTATACCCTAGAAAGGAAACATCTTTCACCGTACCAACAAGTGTTGTCACCTCCACTAACATTAACGCAATGCAAACGATTATAAATGATCAATTACAAAGTCTGAACCGCTCCTTATTAATCACCTACTGCAAGCCTTCTCTCCAGCACCACTAACCATTTAAAACTTGAATGAAAGCAGAAACTGTTGTGCGTGACATCTCCATGGTTTTCAACCATGACCCTACTGGAAAAAACCGCTAACACTGTATTCGATTTATCACTGATCACAGGAACTGATAGGTTTCTGTCAGGTTCGCTGGCTGCCTCGAAATTTAATCTCACATGAAGATAAAACAATGCCATGTGAAATAACGTTGAGAGAGTCAGTCAAGGAGCACTACGAATTAACGAGAGAGCACTTACATGACGGCCACGGCTGATGTGCTTCTCGTCATGCCGCTGTTCGATCAGAGCTGATCTGAGACTGAAGAACAAATACAACAGTAACGTCAAGAGAACTTCTATGCAGTCGACTGACCTGCTAGAAATAGCAACCAAGTTTCTTTCAAATCACACGCTACGGACTAAAAAAATTGTGACATGTTAGACAATCTACTTTCTGATATGTGTGCGTGTGTGAATATATATATTCACACATTCCCTTCCGGTCATTTCAAAATGTAACCACATGTGAATCGTTGGCGATTTTTTCCCCTTCATCTTCCTTTTCTATTGGACTTTCCTCTGTTTCTAAAGAAGAGCTTTGCTCGAAACGTTAAGCCATCTTTCCTTCCCTGAGCGTCTGCTAATACTTTACATGTTCCACGTCCTCATATTGTTGTTGTTTTTTTTTTGCAATCCCATGACTGACCATGGGATTGCACCTAGAAAGTTACCCTCCCAGGCACAAGTCCGAGCAAGGTTGTTTATGGAAGACCAGCAGTCGCCCATGCATACCGGCTTCCCCTCTCCACGCCACCAGTGTTATCCTAGGGAAAAGCAAAGGCTGATACAGCTTGGCACTTGTGACGTCGCAACTCATTTCTACAGCTGAGTGAACAGGAACAGCGTGAAATAAAGTGTCTTGCTCAAGAACACAACATGTAATCCGGTCTGGTATTCGAACTCACAACCTCACGATCGTAAGCTCAACGCTCTAACCACTGAGCCATGCACCTTCACACACACACATATATATAATGTAAACAGTATACAGTTACAAGTTACTAATAGTTTCATGCATTGGAGATGTATAACACACCTTGCATCTCCAAGTAATTTTCAGGCTGTGAGCACATGGCCTATACAGTTTACAAAGGCTGCAAATTGCTTGGAGACTATATCTGCAGTGCTTCATCAAATAATATTTATCTCTCACTGGATGGATTACTTTTATTGTTGATCTTACTTTAACGGAAAAGTAAACTATATATATATATATATATGAGAGAAATAGGGAGAGAGAGAGATACATATATATATATGCCTACATGTATAATATATAGTATATATAATATATATATATACATACACACATATATATGCCTATATACACAATATATATGATACAAGGAGTGAGGATCTAAATCCTTCAAAGGGATGTCAAACATCCAAGTCCACCGATACAATATTTGAAAAATCAATAAAGTATAAGGAAAGGGGGAAAATATATATAGGAGTAGACGATTTCCTGTAGCATTTCCCTTATCCGCCGGAAGTATTATAAGCTACCATCACTTATATGACTTGGCAATTTTTCTGAATAGTCAGACTTGTTCATCACCACTGTAGCATTTCCCTTATCCGCCGGAAGTATTATGATGGAATTGTCGTTCTGTAGTCTACTGATAGCGAACTTTCCTTCCTTAGGGATGTTTGGTTTGGGAAATTTCCCTTTTTCTAGTATCTGTCTCACTTTCCACCTTAGTTCATCTCCTTGAGCTTTTGGTATCTTTACAGCTATCTCTTCAATAGGGGCTATCATGTCCAAGTAAGGAATGCACTTGATGGTTGTCGCAAACTTGAGACCTTTGTTCAGTACCGCTTCTTCAGAGCTTTCTAGATGTTGGCTACTTACAATAATTAATTTTTCACCTATTTCCGAATTACATTACTTGGCGGTTGGAGTTATGGCTGCTCTGTCTAGTGGACGAATGGCCTGTTAAGGCCATTCCTAAATTGTTATATATTTACATTTTAGTCTCATGACTATTTTTCTTTTCCACTGGGCCGCTGGTAGTGATAAATTTTTATCGAATTTTTTACTACCCTAAATTGATTAATATATATATATATTATATATATATATATATATATATATTTATACATGCATACATACATACATAAATACATACATACATACATACACACACACACACACACACACATATATATATGTAAAGAGTGAGTGAGGAATAGAGAAAGTGAAAAAAAGCCATATATACAAGTCCCAAATTGTTGTTGTGGGAGTTTGCTAGTTTATTACTTCGACCCCGATATGAACCTGCTTCTTATTTTATCGACACTAAAACGTTAAAAGTGAATGTTAGCATTGGCACAATTCGAACAGGCTGAACAAGATGTATAGTTCTACAATAGGCACAAGGCGTGAAATTTGGGCGGGGAACAAGTCGAACTCATCGACCTTCAGTCTTTGACTGGTACTTAATTTATCGTCCCCGAAATGATGAAAGGCAAAGTCGACCTCGGCTGAATTTGAACTCATTACGTATCGACGGGCGAAATATCTGTTTCTTTATTAGCCACAAGGGAATAAACATAGAGGGGACAAACAAGGACAGACAAACGGATTACGTCGATTAATCGACCCCAGTGCGTCACTGGTACTTAATTTATCGACCCCGAAATGATGAAAGGCAAAGTTGACCTCGGTGGAATTTGAACTCAGTTCTTAGCGACGAACGAAATACGGCTAAGCATTTCGCGCGGGGCACTAACGTTTCTACTAGCTTGCCACATCTGGGTAGGCACGATATAGCAGTAATTGTTGGTCTGAGTCACCTGCGTGTTTATCTGTGTTAGTTTGTGTGTGTGTGTGTATGTGTGTGTGTGTGTGTGTGTGTGTGTGTTAAGAATGTTGAAACTGAGTCACACTTGACTTAACATTAACGACTGCAGGCCTCTTAGTCAAAAATCAGGTCAGACAGTTTTATATACCTGTAAGCAGCTTTCGTCAACGTCATCATCATAATCGTCATCATCATTATTGTCAAGGCTATACACGCACGCGCACTATTACATGTCTGCATTTGTATGTATAGATGTATCAGTAGGTATATATATGGACATACATTATATATATGTATATATATATATATATATATACATATATCTATCTATCCGTATAACCACACGTACGTAAATGTATACAAATTATATATATTATATATATATATATGTGTGTATATATATACACATATATATATATATATGTGTGTGTGTGTGTGTATGTGTGTGTGTGTGTGTGGTGTGCGTGTGTATCCATTTATGCATGTCTGTTTGCATATATGTAGAGATATATTTACAAATATCTATTCATGTATCTGTGTGCATGTATGTATATATATATATATAATATATATATATAGAGAGAGAGAGAGAGAGGACAGAGAGAGAAAGAGTGGGAGAGAGAGAGAAAGAGAGAGAGAGAGTGAGTGAGTTGTGGTTCAACAAGGCACCAATGTTTATTAGAAATAGCAGTCAGTATAAATGTGACACTATCGTAAAGCTTCAGGGTTTTTGAACTGGCAAAGACGTGTGAGGGCAAAGAACGTAAAAAAAAAATAACTCGCCTTGCTTCAAGGAATAGCAGTAAATAAATTGACATCCCCCAGAATTGAATGTATATATATGTATATATATATATATATATATATATATATATATATATATATATATATATATATATATATATATATATATATAATATATATATATATTATATATATATATATATATATATATATATATATATATATATATTATATATATTATATATATATATATATATATATATATATATATATATGAAATATATATAAAAATATATAAAGATATATATACATATGGATGAATACATATATATATATACATGAATTATAGAAGTGATATTTTCATGAACTATACCCGTGATATACCCTCCAGCGTTCATCAGGTGTCTTAATCACTATGCCATATGCCCACGGGAATATGGCATAGTGGCTAATGGCGCGGGCTACTAACCCCAACATTCAGACTTCGATTCCAGGCAGTGACATGAATAATAATAATAATAATAATAAAAATAATAATAATAATAATATAATAATAATAATAATAAAAATAATGGAGCAGTTACCTCGATCCTTTCTAAAATAATAATAATAATGATAATAATAATAATAATAATATAATAACAACAACAACAACAACAACAACAACAACATTCTGCTCAATACCACAGATTTGCTTGTCAGTTGTTTGACCTTAACCAGTTGAGCATGTCCCTTAGTGGCTGACGATATGTGCATCTCTGATCACGAGCAGATGTAGTGGGGGAGCATCATAGCCATGTGTTGAGAAGGATTCTTTGGGGTTTGAATAATTCACCTCTGGAAACATGGGTGTTTCGTTCAACATCCTTAAACAACCCTTATTCAGGGACCTTTTGAGCGGGATGGGTTACTCGATCTGAAGAAAATTCTAACTGGGCCCCACCTGCAAGGTCATATGCTGTTTATCTTGATATGAGATCACCATGTCGCGCACATATGGTTGTGATGCATTTGCCTGGTGTACCCTTATCAGACGGGTAGTCATGATGGGTATACTGGGCTTCGTATATTTTACCCCAGTGTCACTTTGATGGCATGCACTGCTCTCTTACTCAACAACAACAATAATAATAATAATAATAATAATAATAATAATAAAATAATAATAATAATAATAATAATAATAATAATAATAATAATAATAATAATAATAATAATAATAATAATAAAAATAATAATATTCATAATGGCAACATCGAAAAGTACCTGAGGAATGAGAGCCCACGTTTGAAATTTCCACCAAA
>NW_021832872.1:5000-12500 GCF_006345805.1 Octopus sinensis
AACAATACCTATAAATAATGAAAATCCAGGTCGTTTCTACATCTGAGTCGATAAAAATAATTTGATGACATCACTATTATCTTGCGTAACACACATATATAAACATATATATATATATATATATATATATATATATATATATATATATATATATATATATATGATATTTTATACATATGTATGTAATTTTTTATCGTGTTTTTCTTTCTGTTTATAATGCTTATTGCTACTATTACTCCTATAATGATTTTCAAATTTGTTTGTCACTGCTATTGATGCACGAAGTACTTCATTTAATGAGGTCTTTGATAGCGCTTTCATCTATTTATAGGTGGAGTGCAATCTCATTTTATGATAGGCGACTTTTGTTATTTCGAATACTCGGAAATTGCTTGGTTGTTGTTATTGGCATTTCCGGCTTTCCTACTTGAAATATACCATGATACTATCGAACAGTTGATTAGTATAAATATTGTTAAATAAGTTGCGATTGATTATATTAATTTCTGTGTGAAGTAAGAGTGGTTGGCTCTGGGAACATATTAAGTATTCTCTCAGAACGAATGATTTAATAACATATATTTATTTTATATCTAAGCGAACAATCGCCATCAGGCATTAAGCAAATTGCAATTGTTAACTTAATAGGTTAAGTGGAAACAGTAGCGGCATATGTGATATGGTTATATCAATGAACACTTATGTTGAAGGGGGCAAATTCATTGTTTAACTGCCAGCTACGTTCAGCGAATATAATGATCGGGTTTGTGTGTCAGTATGATTCCATACGTTGTTGTAATGTATCTGTATGATTGCGTTGGTTGTGTTGTGATAGTGTTTCAGTGAAGAGATATATGCTGCAATGATGTGTCAGTAATGTTGCGTTATAGTAGTGTGTTATTAGTACTGTGTGTCATTGTTGTGTTGCATTACAGTTGTGTTACAGTAGCAAATGTGCTAGTGCTATAATGTGATGTTCTGCAGTTATATGTCAATGTGTTGTAGTTGTGTTTTATAAGCGTGGTGAGTCGACACTGTACTATAGTTGTGTGTCAGTGTGTTGTGTTGTAATAACGTCAATGCGTTCTGCTGTAGTAGTGTGTCAGTGTGCTGTGTTGTGTTGTCGTAGTGTGCTAAGGTTGTTATGTGTTGTACTGCTGTAGTGTTTCGTTGTGTTGTGACGCGTTATGACAATGTACTAGCGTTGTAATGTATTGTACTTCATTAGAGTGTCAGAGTGTTGTGAGATGCTGCATTAATGTGCTAGTGTGTGATGTTGTACTTCAATAGTGTGTCAGTGTGTTGTGAGGTGTTGTAATGTGCAAGTGTTGTGATGTGATGCAACAGCAGTAATGTTCCAGTGTGTTGTGACGCATTGTGGTAAGGTGTTAGCTTCGCTATGTGTTGTACATCCGGAAAGTGTCAGTGTGTTGTGACTGTGTCCTAGCGTTGTGTTGTGATGTACCGCAGTAGTGAGTCAGTGTATTGTAAGGTGTAGTGGGAATGTGACAGTGCTGCGATGTGTTGTAATGCAGTTGTGTGTCAGTGTGGCTATGTGCTAATATTGTGATCTGATGTCTTACAGTAATGTATCACAGTATGTTGTGTTGTAGCAATCTGTTGTTAGTACCTTGGGTCAGTTTTGTGATGTAGTTGTGTCAGGGTGCAGCAATATGTTGTGGTAATGTACCAGTTTTGTGATATGATGTGATATTGTAATCAGGGTGTTATATCACAGTAGTGCATCAATGGTGTATTATGGTAGTGGTGTCATCAATAATGTGAAGTAGAAGTGACGTAATGTTACACTGTATTAGTGTAACAGTGTTATAGTACTGTGTGACAGTGCGTTGTGCTATAGTAATCTTTCTGTTTAGTGTTGTATTGTAGTAGTAATGGTATCAGTGCTGTCCAGTAGCATTGTTGGGTTGCAGAAATGTTAGTGTCGCGATGCGGTGTAGTATTTCTATTTTGTTGCTTCTTTCAATCATTGGATTGCAGCCTTGGTGGAGCTCCGCCTTCAAAGCTTTTAGCCAGAAAAAATAAATCGCACAATATATCTGCATTTTTTTTTCAATCTGGTACTTGTATTATCGGGCTCTTTTGCTGAACATCCCAATTACAGGGGCGTAAGCAAACCAACACCGGTTGCCAAGTGGTGCATGGGGAGAAACAGATCCACGAAGTCACACTCATATATCTATGTATATATATACATATAAGTAGGTATACATATATTTGTATATATATATATATATATATTATATATATATATATATAATATATGTTATATATATATATATATATAAAATATATATGTATATACACACCCGACACAGACACACACACATATATATATAGTATATATATATATATATATTATTAATATAATATATAATATATAATATATATATATATATATATATATTATATACATATCAAGGCGGTGCTACAGCATGGCTGCAGTCAAATGACTGAAAGATAAGAGAATAAAATATATATATAATAGCAAAGTAAGCAAATAAATGTGAAATAAGGTGAGAAAAACAGTATTCGAATACCGCAGGTAGAGCAATATGCTTTATTATTAAAGTTGGATTACCATTAAAAAAGATACCACAAAAATCGGCTATTCGGTGTTTCACGTTCCCGTTCATCGGAGGGTTTAGATTGTTCGAAGAACTGTGGTATTTTTGTGATGTTATTGCAGCTTTAATAATAATAATAATGCCAGCCGCCATGGTTGACCAATAGCTTGTAATTTTTTTTTTTTATTATTCCATCACTTTATAACTTTTCGTGTTCCTTACTGTTGAAGATCGTAGGTTCGAAACGTAAAGACTTTCTCACCTACCCTAGCGTTAAACTAATACACCTGTTTGTTATTTATACACCTGTCTTTGTCTTTTTTTTCTGTAAATTTCAACTATATATATATATACAATATAATACATATATATTATATATATATATATATATATATATATTATATATATAATGTATGCATGTATGCATATATAGGCGTATGTGGCTTGCTTACGAACCACATAGTTCCGGTTCATCCTACTGCGTGCACCTTGGGCAAGTGTCTTCTACTATAGCCTCAGGCCGACCTAAACCTTGTGAGTGCATTTGGTAGACGGAAACTGAAAGAAGCCCGTCGTATATACGTATATATATATTAAATATATATACATATATATATATATATATGTATGTCTGTGTATATGTTTGTGTGTCTGTGTTTGTCCCCCTAACATCGCTTGACAACCGATGCTGGTCTGTTTACGTCCGCGTAACTTAGCGGTTCGGCAAAAGAGGCCGATAGAATAAGTACTACGCTTACAAAAAGTAAGTCATGGGGGGCGATTTGCTCGACTAAAGGCAGAGTTCCTGCATAGCCACAGTCAAATTGACGGAAACAAGTAAAAGTGTGTGTGTGTATATATATATATATATATATATATATATATATATAAGCATGCGACGGGCTTCCACATGGTTTCCGTCTACTAAATTCATTCACAAGATATCAATCGACTCGGGGGCTATAGTAGAAGACACTTGCCGACCTTGATACTGAACCCGAAAACAGCGTGGCTGCAAAGTGATCTTCTTAACCGCTCATTCATGCCCGTGTTTCAATATTGTGTTGTGGTATAGTAGTGTGTCATTATAGTCATACGTCAGTTTTGTGTGACAGTGCGTTCTAGTAGTACGTCATTGATCTGCTGCTTTTGAAGAACCTCACTGCGGTGTTGTGTTGCGCTAGATATCAATAATGCGTTCGTATTAGTGTGTTTTATTCGTATGTATTTGTTGCTGAATACCTAATTACATAACAGCAACATATATGTATACCATCGATATAGCAGCATAAATTATTTGATGAAGTAGATCCCGTTTAATTTATGCGTACACACATCTCACGCCCCAAACACATTCACAGGCACAATGACAGACATATAAATAGCTTTTAGACACACGTACACATTTGTAAATGACACACACATCTGTATTATATATACAAACACAGACACAGTTAAATTGGTGTCTAATTTGCATAAGAATGCATGCGCTGACAACGTAGAGAATATATTAATTAATAATCCACCTCACTCTGCATACCTTATTTGATGAAAGTGTAACTCCTCAGATCAATCCTACATTTTTTTCCTGATTACAGAGTAATGAAAATCCGCGGTTTAACCACGTTTACTTGCCATAGTGAGGCTAAAATTCTTTGTTCACTGAAAAACGTTATACCTTTGTTTGCATTTCAAATTATCTGAAGTCGTTCTGAAGTGCATTATTAATTAATTAATTAATTAATTAATTAATTAACCTGGTTGTCATTGCATTCATCATTCCGTTATCCCTTTATGTGTTTCATCGCAAATGCTGCAGCCATGCTGGGATAAAGCCATTTAATAAAATTACTACGCCTAACGTGGGGTTCGAATTCATGGCCTTGAGTTTAGGAATCCTGTGCTCTACTGACGGAGCTGCTTATGTTAATTAGATTGAGGAGATTAGCTGAGCTCTATTTCTTGCATTGTTATATATAACTACACAAAATGCTTAGCAGTATTTCGTCCATCGCTACGTTCTGAGTTCTAATTCCGCCGAGGTCGACTTCGCTTTTCATCCTTTCGGGGTCGATAAATTAAG
This sequence comes from Octopus sinensis, assembly GCF_006345805.1. Lineage (NCBI taxonomy): Eukaryota > Metazoa > Mollusca > Cephalopoda > Octopoda > Octopodidae > Octopus > Octopus sinensis. The sequence goes on from NW_021832872.1 coordinate 9,672, forward strand.
AACCAGTAAAATTCTGGGATCGATGTAGTAGATTAGTTCCCTCCATCAAAAACTTCAGGCATTGTGCATATAATAAAAAGGATTATATATAACTATAAGACGGCGAACTGGCAGAATCGTTCGCACGCCGGGTTAAAATGCTTTGCGGCATTTCATCCGCCTCTAAGTTCTGAGTTCAAATACCGCCGAGGTTGACTTTGCCTATCAGCCTTTCGGGGTCGATAAAATAAGTACCAGTTGAGTACTGGGGTCTATGTAATTGACTTAACCCCTCCCCTAAAAGTCTAGGCCTTGTGCCTATAGTAGAAAGGATTATATCTAGCTAAATTTTATTAATCTCTAAGCGGAAGAAAGGTGCCGCGAATGGTATATTTGTTGACTGTTCTGGTCTAAGAAGTTAACTAGTCGAGTTGATAAGTGAAAATGTGTTTCTTGGACTGTGTGAGGAAGTAACTGACAATATTCGCAAACGATGATTGACAGAAGATCTTAATATTACACATTCAGTTTAATTGTGTTGTTCTTTTTCTAATAATAAGAGCAATAATTATACACTAGGAGAGACATACCGCTTGAAGTTTACGTCAAGTCTACTGATACAGTAATCTGTAGCTGTCTGAAAATAACAGGAAACAATTGTGTTATATCTACCTTAGCAAGAGGTCAGCCGTGTGAATGAGTCGGCCGTTCTCAACATTCTACAAAGAGTGTTGGCGCCAAAAGTGGCTTTTTAGAGGCTACAAGATTCTAGAAAATTGAAGCATGCAATGGATCGACGCTGACTAGTTTCTTAAACTAGGACTGAAAAGAAAGAACATCTACAGTCATAGAGATCATCTGGTTATCTTATAGAGATATGAATTTCTTTTAATATCACTGAGAAAGATAAGCTGGCGAGCTGGCACAATCTTTTGCACACAGAGTAAAATGTAAAATCACACCTTCACTCCACCACTCCCCTCCCCAGCACTGCAACTGAAAATTGTTCTTAAAAGAACATTCACGTGAAACTACAATGGTTCGTTCGTGATGTCTGATTGTTTACCCAGCAGTTCAGTTTCAAATCACCTCCTCAGAGATAGTCTTTCCGTAACAAAATCCCAAACCTGACTAGAGCCATATTATATGCTGGAAAAATAATCCATATTGTCCGTTTTATGAGCACATGAACTATTATGCAAATTAGACAAAACATTTAGCTGTATTCGAGAAAATAAAGCCTCTAGCAATACTCAAAACTTGCAACATACATCCATTTCCTTTTTATTACTCACTGAAAGATGAACACATCTAATATAACTATATCGTTTATGCATCGTAGTGAGGCTAAAATTGTATGTTTATTTAAAAATCAATCTTTCATTCCAGATAATTCAGAGGACTCTATAACAGAACTATTCATATTATTTTTGTTCGTGTTCTCAGTGCATTCACTGTTATGCAAATCAGACAAATCTGCTTCACCGTGTTGGTTTTTGTACACATTACATAAACTTCTGGCAAATATCTCTACAGCAATTAATATTTAACTACCTCTTGCCAGGAGTGTGTTTAATATGCAAAATTGATATATCCAGTTGTGTTACACCGTTATATTTGGTGACAATTTAAGCAATGCGATCGTGGATGGTTAATGGACTGGATGTGGTGCTGAAGAAAGAGCAAGAACCTCTGAAATATGCATATACACTCGCTATCCATTTTCCATCTTCGAATGTATTGTTTACACAGATGTATTAGTATATGAAGCGTCGTAACGTCCAGTGTTGGCTCTAGTATCTATAGAAGATCTGTCGAGTTAAATCTAAAAAAATGAGTAAATAGCACTGATAATACAAGTGAGACACACTTTTTGATTATAAGACTTTAATTTGATTGGTAGTATTTTATGTTTGCATAACATATAGTTACAAATCACTAGTCCTTTATTATCCCTAGAGACAAGGCTGGCTTTATTTTGTTTTTTAAGAAGTTCCCACATTTTCTATCTATATGTGAATAAAAATCTAAGGGTCTTTTTATTTTTACATTTCTCAGTAGGACTAAAATTGCATATTTATTGGGAAAGCATACATATGCCATCCATTATATTTTAATTTACTCGAAAATATTATATCATTTATTAGCAATCCATGTTATAAGCATTGCACTGTTGTACAAATAATCTCTTAATAAAGAGATCTGTTCCGGTTTTCCTGCGAAAGGAGCGATAAAATCTGTGGTATAACCATTTTGATTAGTAATCGGAAAATTCAGAACACACAATAACACACACACACACACACACACACACATACATTCATATACGTTGTAAAGTTACAGTTCCTAGAAGTGCTCAATATAAAAGTGGAGAGCAATAGTTTGGGCAGATCCGTCCATTAACTCTTCTACGGTGTATGGCTTGCGTCTTCAGTTTACGATCGTGAAAACCTGCGCTGTAGATATACTCAGTTAACAGGTCACTGGACCGATGGAAATGTATCTATCTATCTATCTATCTATCTATCTATCTATCTATCTATCTATCTATCTATCTATCTATCTATCCATCCCTCCATCTATCTATCCATCATCTATCTATCTATCTATCTATCTATATCTATCTATCTATCTATCTATTCTATCTATCTATCTATCTATCTATCTATCTATCTAGCAATCTATCTATCTCTATCTCTCACTCTCTCTCTCTCTTTCTATATATATATATTATATATATATATATATATATTAGATTTATTTATATATATACATATATGTATCTATATACATATATATATATACACACACACATATATATATATATATATAAATATATGAATGGATAGA
>NW_021832872.1:22500-27500 GCF_006345805.1 Octopus sinensis
CTTAGGCTGCTGTAATTAGGCTTTTTGTTTCTTTTTTTAAATTGTTCCTTTTTTTAGCCAAGCCCAGGAATTTGGTCCACATGTGTCTTCAGTGGCTCTATAAAGTTGGCCATGCAGAGTTTTTTTATTCGATCTGCCTGACGTACTTTCTTTGTATATCATTTTAATTCTTTTCTCCTATTACGCGCTTCATCACCTGTTCTTTTGTTAACTGTCGTTTGTAGATTTTCTGAGCTGCTGTGTAAATACTTTACTAGACTTTTTTAATTACAACGTCCTAGATATCTCAATTTGAAGGTCCTTGTATTTCAACAGGTTTTCAACTTCCTTTGTTGAGATGTTTTTATGAATTCAAATTCCACCGAGGTCAACTTTGCCTTCAATCCTTTCGGGTTGGATAAATTAAGTACCAGTGGAATACTGCGAGGGTAACTAAAATTGTCCCGTAATCGACTAGCCCCTTTCCCCAAATGTTCATGCCTTGAGCCATTATTAGAAAGGATTATTATTATTTATTATAATTATTATTATTATTATCATTATTATTATTATTATTATTATTATTATTATTATTGTTGTTGTTGTTATTATCTTCATCATTTGCTGCCGCCGTTGGTCTAACCTGCTAAATTGCTGTTGTGATATTTGCCGTTGTTTTTCGAGTGAAACTGAAGAAAATATTTTGCAGTTTAATATTATTTCACACAAAGACCTTTATTAAACATCACAAAATCTATAACCTGTTAGGAGATTACTCGAAAGTTTGGCTTTTTAAATAACTTTACAATGCTTCAGCAAAAAGTCTATATAGGAAGCCGAAAATAGCAATGCGATCATTTCACCTATTGTTAACCGAAGTATCATACGCACGACGGTAACTAAAATTGTCCCGTCATCGTTATAAAAAGCATACCATGTTGCTCAAAAAGTACTTTTTGAGTTAAAACAGCAAAACAAAAAAAAAACCTATACAGTTCTATATTTAAGGAATCCCACACACATTATCACAATAACAATCACAACCACAACAAAGACAACAACACCCACAACAACAACAAACAAATTAAACACAAATTAAGGGGTTCCACATTTAAGAGATGAGGAATTATGTATATTATGTACATTATTTACATTTGACGGATATCTGTCCTCATATTGTTTGTTGATACACCTTCTAGCATTCATCATTTGTCTTGTGAAAACACCTTAGGAATGAGAACCCAGATTCAAAATTTCCCCCAAGACACCTGATGAAGGCTGGAGGGTATATCAGCCGAAACGTTGTGTTAACCACAAACAAGAAGAGGACAAATATCCTTCAAATGTAAATAATGTAAATGATGTAAGGAAATCCTATTGTTAAAATAAAAGAAGCTCATACTAAAGCCTAGAAAGTACTCTTTATAGCAGTATACTTCCTTCATTTATGTGGATGGAGGCCAAATTGGTGATGAAGAGAATAAGCAGATTTTTATAAAAACAAATAAATGCGCAGAGGGGCACATTTGCTGTGAAAAGGCAACTTATCCACCGAGGTAGTAATCATTTCTTATGTAGAAGCGCCAATATCACAAAAAGAGTAATGACCTGCTCTTTGACCGAAATTCACTTCCATGAATTATAATGTTACCAAACACGAAAATATGAAAAGCAAACTGACCTCGTTAGGTTTGGAACGCGGACCGCAGTGCGTAAGGACAAATACTGCGAGGCATTCTGTCCGATACGCTAATGACTCTACCAACTCACCGAGTACGAATGAATGAAAGCTGGCTGATTTGAAAAGGAAATTGATGCACTGATATTGGTATTTGTCTGATATGTTTAACTGGAAGAATTTCCAGAAGCGATGCTGTTTTGTGTATCACTACAACTAATCACAGAAAAGTGTTTCCTCGGAATCATCCTGCAGGAACTCAGATACCTCCTCTTGGCATGTACTAGCATTTCATATAAGTTTGACATCTGCAGCAAACTTAATAAGTATTTAGAGAAAAACTGAAACACCAAATAAACAACTATTATATCATACACGGGAGATGGAGCATCTGCCAAAATGAGTATAAAGACACGATGTTTAAAATTGTTGAAGGATGACAATCCCCAATTTTGGCAATGGTTTCTGTTATTAAAAAAGAAAAAGAAAATTAAAGAAAAAGCTTAAAAAATTTGCATGCGATACAGCATTTTGTGATTAAATTCATAAATTTCATCAAAGTGAACGCGCAGTGCTGTTGTAGACGATTTGTGAAGATGAAAATGGAAAAAAGTGCGAGGTTTTATTCTACTCTGTTGCAAGTTGGTTGTCAAAGAGAAACTACCCGAAAGATTTATGGAAATGTTTGATGTATTCAGTGAGTGTTTGAAGGATAAACCTAAAATGAATCTCTTGTTGACAAAAAACGACAAAGCTTATGTGAGTTATTTGGCTGACAATTTAGAGAAGCTTTGTTCTTTAACTAAGCAGCTCCGAGGAGCAAAAATGACACTCATTGATGCCGTAACAAAGGTATTTGTATTTGCCACATTACGGGACTTGCACCACTACATCATATCAGCAAGAAATTTTAGCCGGTTTCCTTGACACAGCAAAGATGATCTTTGATCTGTTGAAAATACTGCTTAATGAGTTTCATTGAAAGATTTTATGATGTGAAAGCGTTAGAACTATCTTCTTGGCTAACTTAACCATTTTTCGTAGGTTTATATGAAATGCTACTACAATGCAGGTATTTGAGTTCCTGCAGGACGATTCCGAGGAAACGCTTTCTGTGATTTGGCTAAGGAGAAAAAAGAAATCTACAAGTTCACTATTTTAATAAGGGAACTACTGATAAACTTTATATCGTTTTATTTTTACTTATTTCTTTTAGCCTGTCAGAGGAATGACTTGATATGAGGCAACCTGGTGAGAGAGCCCCAAAATTAATGCAATTGGTCCCTTGAATCAAGCAAATCTGCAGTTACTGTCAAGAGTAATGTCTCTACTAAGGTATGTAACAAATGAATAAACCTCGTATTAAAGTCATAAAACTTTTTGGTACATACATGCTCACACACACACACAAACACCCGTACACAAACGCACTCCCAGAAACACACAAGCACACACACAGCCACATACTCACACACAAACACGCTATACTCTCAATTTCTCCGTTCGTAATGGGAAGTAATGATATTTTTCATGGTAACCTGAAGTGGATAGTGGGACAAAACAGATTAAGAAATACCTTAAGGTGTTGTTTCAAAGAGATTTGGTTGCTATTTCTAGTAGTAGCATTAACAGTGGTATTAATTGCTATTATTTTTGTTATTTTGTTGGTCTAGTTATTGTAATTCATATTAAAATTTAAACTAGTAACTTCTGTAAATAAAAACAGATGAAAAAGTGATAAAAAGTAGAAAAGAAAAAAAAACGGAAGAAAATTTAGCAGAAATAAATAAATAAGAGTAAATAAAATGTACAAAAATTTAAGAAGAAAGGTAAGAAAGAAAGCAAAAAGTAAAAAAAGAGAGAGAGAGAGAGAGAGATACAAGAGCCGAAAAAATTGATGATATTCCCGAAATTATTAAGAATTTTTTTTTTAAATAATTAACACACGACACGAAAACAAAAGAAAACAAACAAACAAACAAACAACAAGAAAGCAGTTCCTCCTACACCTACCCGTACCTACTCCATAATCAACACTCCCCCACATCTTCGCAGAAAATAAAATGAAAAACAAAAAACGAAAAACGAAACAAAAAGAAAACAAAAAAAACGAAATCAGAAACAAAACATGAAATTAAAAATTAAAATGAAAAACAATTTATTCGAAGAATGACGAATTAATTTTGCAATTAAATTTCGACAATATGGCGCAGAGGACAAGTATTGGTAACAAAGTTCATTAGGTAAAATTTCAAGTAAAATCTGTTTTCATTGAGGAAAAGGCATTAACATATAGAAACCATTAAATATGACAGATATTTAACATGCATATTTCATTTAGGAACCTTCTCTCTAATTTCGATGGTTTCCCTAGTTGTGTTCGTGGATGATTATGTATGTATGTATGTATGTATATATGTATGTATGTAGTATGTATGTATGTATGTATGGGTTTGAGAGTGTCTGTGTGTATGCATGAATGTATGTATATATGTATGTATGTACATTCGTAGGTACGTATGTATTCATCTATCCGTCCGGATGTGTTTGTATGCAGGCTTGCATATATGTATGTACTTATGTGTGTGTATGTACGTGTATAGTATGTCCGTATCCATCGATTTATCTATCTCTCTTATTACCTATCCATATATAATTATAAATATAAATGTGCACACATATGTATACCTTTCTATCAATCTCTGTGTATCTACACGCATACATATAACATTCACACACACCCATATATATATATATATATATATATATATATATATATATAAATGCCTATACAGCACACACAAATATATATATACATTATCTACATATCAATGTATATCTCTCTACACACTTACGCATAAACATACAAATGAATATACTCAAGTATACGTGTATATATATATATAAAATTATGGATTTCTCTCTAATCTATATATCTATCTATCTATCTATCTATCTATCTATCTATCTATCTATCTATCTATCTATCTATCTATCTATCTACCTATCTATCTATCTATCTATGTATCTGTATCTATCTATCTATCTATCTATCTATCATCTATCTCTATCTATCTATCTATCTATCATCTATCTATCTATCTATCTATTTATCTATCTATCTATCTTGTTATTATCCAACTAACTACTGTTATAGATATACATAAAAGCGCGTGCATTTTTGCCTGTGTGTGCATGCCTATATATATATATATAATATATATATATATATATATTGCGTGTTTTTATATATACGTATATATACGTTTGTTTGTGTATATATGTGTACATGGGCACTTTTTATTGTGGATATAATTATGTACGTGTATGTTTACGCGTGTGA
>NW_021832873.1:0-2500 GCF_006345805.1 Octopus sinensis
AATATATATATATAGATATATATATTATATATATATATATATATTTATATATATATAAATAAATATATATATAAAGTTAATCGAAACAAGAAAAGCACAACCAAAACACAACAATGCGAGGACGTGGAACAAACAATATATATATATATATATATATATATATATATAATATATATATTATATATATATGTTTGTGTGCCTGTGTTTTTCCTCACCATTGTTTGACACCGATGTTGGTGTGTTTATGTCCCCGTAACTTAGCGGTTCGGCAAAAGAGAGTGATTCAAATAAGTAATAGGCTTACAAAGTCCTAGGGTGGATTTGTTCAACTTAAGGCGATGATCCAGATGCCCGCAATCAGTGACTGAAACAAGAAAAGAATTAAAGCATATATATATATATACGAGCAAAACGCCCCCCGTCCAATGGACGGTGCTGAGTTGTCAAACATTTAAACCAAATTTCTCAAAACAACTGTCCGACCGTCCCCTAGGCCTCCCCTTGAGAAACACTGATTTAACCTAAATTGAGACACCAGCAAAAGAAGAAATAAAAATAGACTTTTTTTCTATTCCAAAGAAAAACGATTTTATTCACACAAATATGCACCGAAGAGTTTAAAGTACCATAATGATAAGGCTGTTGACTGGGAGAACACAAACATGGTTTTAAACAGTAAGCTTGGCAGGAAAGAAACGTGCCTTTAAGCAGTACAAAAACAGCACAAAATGGAAGGTGCAGTTGCAGTTAGTACAGGTTGACGAAGAAAAAAACAGGACAAAAACGGCTTTATCGATCGCATTCTCACCTAGAATCGATTTTTTGTAATTTTTTCAAGACTTTACACGCCCTGATACCGTCGGTATCTACATATCAAATTGGAGCGCTATCGGATGGAGGATGCCCGAGATCCTAGAGACGCACACACCACACACACAGACAGAACGGATTTTATATAAGAGATAAACATATATGAAGGATGTATATGTTATCATAGCGGACGTTGCTTTATATAATACTCTATTGCTGCATATGGCATTATCAATGTGTGTTTATATGAACGTAGAGACAGATAATGCGCCGAGGACAGATAGTGAATGAGTAATAGCGAGAGAGAGAGAGAGAGGGAGAGAGAGAGAGAGAGAGATAGTGAATGAGTGAGAGAGAGAGAGAAAGAGAGAAAGGGGGAGAGAGAGATGTATAAAATAAGTAGGGAACAAACAAACAGATAAAGAGAAATGTACTGGATAATGGAATTTTAAATTCATTGTATCTGAATAAATGACGAGATGGTCACGGCCGGAATGCTTTTGATCATAGAAATCTAAATCAGAGTTTATCTGGGATTAATCCACATGAACAACAACAACAACGACAAAAATAACGATAGTACATAACCAACATCTTACACGTTATTAAATTCCTATCTCAAAAGATTGTAAATCGTTCAAACCAAAAATAGATTCCCCCCTCTCTTCCCACGCCGCACATTTCTATAAAAGGATTAACTTCGAGTCTAAATTCTAACGATACTCCACTCACCGTTTTAATTTCCTGCTCCTCTTCACACAATCATACCATTTGAAACGTGAATATTATCGAAATAATACCAGCTGCTTTTGTGGTTTCACTTTCGCTTTTCCTTCTTTTAATATATCATAAAAATTTAAAGACTTTAAAGTTTCCTGGTTCTTCTCTTCCACACCTTGTGACGTTCTTCTTATTAATCATGTCTCGTTAGCGACTTCTATCGAAGAAGTGAAATCGATGTTTTGATTTTTTTTCTGTGTGTTTTTTTTGCTTTTGTTTTTTGTTTTTTTTTTAGTTTTAATTAACAGGAACCGGAAGTTCCGTACTTTATCAACTCGGCCATTTTCCTTCATCTCCTCCTCAAATAAACTGCTGCTGCTGCTGCTACTACTACTACTACTACTTCTACTACTACTACTACTACTACTGCTGCTGCTGCTGCTGCTGCTGCTGCTGCTGCTACTACTACTATTTTTCCTCCTCCTCCTCCTACTACTGCTACTATTACTATTACTACTACCACTAATAATAATGATGATGATAATGATTTCAAATTTTGGCACAAAGTCAGTAATTTTGGTGGGAGGGAGGAAATAAATCGATTACATCGACTCCAGTACTCGGCTGGTACTTATTTTATCGACCTCCGAAAGGATGAAAGGTAAAGTCTACCCCAGCAGCATTTGAACTCACAACGTGAAGACGGACGAAATGCCGTTAAGCACTTGGCCAACCTTGCTAACGATTCTGTCTAAGGCTCGCCGCCTAACGTTCATTTACATTGATTGCAAATTTTGGCACAATGCCAACAATTTCGGTGGAGCGGGGTAAGTCGATTACATCGACCCCCCAATGGTCAACTGGTACTTATTTTATCGACCACAAAAAAAAATGAAAGGTAATGTCGACTTCGGCGGAATTTGAATTCTGAACATAAAGAAAGGCAAAATACCTATTTCTTTACTACCCA
>NW_021832873.1:7500-17500 GCF_006345805.1 Octopus sinensis
CCTTCTATGCTCACCGTTGATCCAAATTAAAAGAGTTGTAATTAATTGAAGTAAATAATTAAAAAATCGCTATCGTCTGTTTCATTGCAACCAAGTTCTCTACTAAAATTATTTCTTCCAAAATTTCTTCTTGCTCAGGAAAAAAAAATCTTAGAAACAATTACGTAATCCGGTAAAGTTTTTCTAGATCGTTCTCATCTTGCTGCTGTCCCATGTTTCAGGAATATTTTAAAGACATTTTTTTTAGATTTAAAGAAAATTTTTTTCCCAAATTCTATCAATAATCTTTTCTCCCAGGGTTACATCAATTACTTGTACAAAAGTTCTTAATGAATAAATCTTAAATGTAGTAAATTACTCTTTACACCAAAGACACGGCCTATCCGGTAATAGTAATAAAAGAATATAACTTTCACACTTTATCTCAGGTTACTAAGTTAGGAGCACTCCGTCGGTTACGACGACGATTGTCCCAGCTGATACGATCAACGGAACAGCTTGCTCGTGAAATTAACGTGCAAGTGACTGAGCAATCCGCAGACACATGTACCCTTATCGTAGTTTTCAGGGAGATTCAGCATGACACAGAGTGTGACAAGGCCGGCCCTTTGAAATACAGGTACAACTCACTTTTGCCACTGGAACAACGAGAAATAAAGTGTCTTGCTCAAGGACACAACGCGTCGCCGGGAATTGAACTCACGACCTTACAATGGTGAGGCGAATGCCCTAACCACTAAGCCACGCGCTTTCACAGGTACTAAGTACAGTCGGTTGACCATGGTTATTGTCAAAAGTTTATAAAACCTTTGGAAACGGTTCGTGTAATGGCCTGGCAAAACCACTCGTAAACTTGTGTTTTGCTCATGGCAGCTCTCTTGTAAGCTGTTTGAAGCATTACAACTGTTTCGGCCGCAGTTTTTCCCAGCAGAAAACAGAATTTCACGGAAGCACGTTGTTCCTTCGTTTCAGCCATTGCAAAAATCGACTAACAAGCGAGAAGCATCGCAAAACAAAGACACACCTCTTCACAGGCTGACACGGCTCAACGACACCGGTCGGCAGGTTGATGCCTGAGGATCGCATCAAGTGGCTTCTAGTGGCGGAAGTCTGAACTACAAAGGCCTTTCTCACAGAGAATGTTTCCGTTTACTTTGGGGTACCTCCACGTACGTTGAAGTCCAATCTTCAAAAATCTGCTTTTATTACGCAATTTTCTTGTTCGAACACAAAAATTCTAGTTAAAATTGTTGGTAATGGCCCCCAAAGTTGCCAGTGGCTCGTAGACAGGTTCAATTTAATCAACTGGAACGGCACTTCCCCTAAAACTGATTTTATCAACAGAACCCCAAACCCACTAACCAACTCTACTGAGAACAATCAGAAAAAATCTTCCGTTACCATCACTTCTAGTTTTAGGCACAGAATTTCTGGAAAGTTCCTTTGGATTATTGAATCTTTTCTGGATGACCTCAGCTCTAAATTTGCTTTAGATAATCATCACTTATCTCCTTATTCCATCTCTCCTGCTGTTCCTCAAAGTTTTATTCGTGGTCCGGTTTATTATGTTATTTTGTTTTTGTTTTTGTTTTTCTTTAATTAATGTCGTGTTTAACCGTATCAGCTCTACCGATAATAGTCCTTTGTATTCTTGCTTGAACGAACGTTTGAATTCGCGGAGGTCGGGTAGAAATATACCATTTTCTTCAGTCACCGATACTCAAGAGAATGGTACATTTCTTTCAAATGTTTGCAAAGGCTAGATAAGCATCTCCAACTAGCAAGCCACGCTACTCCAGACTGATGACGAGCAAGGACTCAGAAACTAGTCTCTGGGCGCAGGCTTAGCTGGGTTGAGGTGCTTATCTCCCCCTTGCAAACATAAGGACACAGGAACTGTGTCAAGGCCGACAGAAAGCGTTGCTGCTTCATAGGGCTAAATAGCAGTAGTATGATTCCCTTCATGGGACTGTCACATTAAGTTGACAGTATACAACTACTTTATTTGTAAGAACTATTTTCCATTTATCGTTACAGAAACTCTAATAATATTCCTATATCTGTATCTGATACTGTTTTGAGTCTTTGTCTTTTCGCTTTAACTTCTTGGAACATTTATATCAAATCTATTGCTAAACCATCTGCTATTTCTTGTTCGGCATTTCCTCCTCTCCACCCCCAAAATGCATTCGTCATATTACATATTTTAACTCAAGTTACTAAGTACAGTCCGATGACCATAGAGATTCTTTAATATCCATAAAAGATCGTTCGTTTTATGGCCGAGCAAAAAAAAAAACCTAAGTTGAAATCCAATCTTTAAAACGCGCTTTTATTACCCAGTTTTCTAGAAATAACACTAAAATACTAATGAAAACTAGCATGGAATACAGTCGTCATATTTGGTCTGGTGACTTTACTGATGTTCCTTCTGTCTTTGATCGACTTCAACCCTCTTCCTCACACACGTATCTATAACTAACATTCTTCGCTCTGTTTTGGCAGTTATACTTCAACCCTTTGTTCATTGTTAAGACATTATTTTATTACTCTATTCTCTATAAATACTTCCACGGTCGTAATTCTTCTCTTCTTCCTCCTCTTCACTTTACTGATTGACTCGTCATTCATCTTATCCTCATCCCACCACCACTGCTGCTGTTGTTGTCTTCTCCTCTCGTTACAAGTGTTTCAACTCCAGTGGTTTCTTTCTTCAAATATTTCGCTTTACGGAATTCTTTTGTTCTTGTTTTCCTGATTGATTATAAACTTAATTCATTAAAGTCTTTACTTGATCGCTTTACAGTTTTTAGGACAACTTCTTGTTATATATGTCAGTAGATGCGCAAAGCAATAACTTAAGAGTAAACAAAATTATAACCAGTTCAAATATGTTTGAGAGACATTTGAACCCTGAAAAGCTTTTCACTGCAGCTTATTATGGAGAACAAATTCTCTGGTGCTGAGCGGTTACTGTTGCTGTTGGGCGTAGCGGTCTTCTTCCAGTGGGAGAAGTCCGAAACGTGGTTCTTTGCTATTCGTAAGACCCGCAGAAGAGAAAGCAGGTCAACCCCCGACACCGAGAGCATCGACAGATGGATGAATGCGCATCCAGGCTCAGCGGTTGCGTAGGAAGTCGGGGACAAGAAACGGGAAGAAAGAGAAAGTTGGAGCGAAAGAGTACAACAGGGGTCGCCACCACCCACTGCCGAAGCCTCGTGGAGCTTTAGGTGTTTTCGCTTAATAAACACACACAACGCCCAGTCTGGGAATCGAAACTGTGATCCTCCGACCGCGAGTCCGCTGCCCTGACCATTGGGCCATTGCGCCTCCACTCTCAGTCCAATCGATGAAGAGCTGAGCTAACAATAGCGTTTGATACTTTTTTGTTTTCTCCAAGACAAAATGCAGTGAATAGTTTTTTTTATGGGTTCAAATTCTCTGAAATATATTTGAATTGGTTTTAAATTTCTTGTTATATCAACTTCCAAAAATGTAATTTCAAAATAAAGTCTAGAACATCCAACAAAGGGACTGATTGAAACTTGTTTTACTGCTATTAATACTGATAGCATACCTGCACTCAGTGATTTATTATTTTGATAATAAATAACTAAACAAAATGATACTAATCCTAACCCATCTCATCCTAAAATTAAACTAACAAATCTAGGAATAAAAACCGAAAAATTTATAGACAAAACGAATAATATTAATCGAAGAAGGGGACTGATTGAAACTTGTTTTACTGCTGACTCTCTGTGGCCATCTTGGAAGTGACTTGCGATAACGATAAAAAAAAATGGAAATGAATCTTAATGAACTGTTAAATTACATTGAACTTTGTTCACTCTTCACTCTAAGCAGCTAAAAAGGCTTCTTAAAGGCTTAATTTCTCAGCAAGACTAAATCCATAGAAATATGAAACTGCCTCTCTGTAAAGGATGAAAAAAAATAGCGGTGAGTGAATCCTAATGAACTGTTAAATAACTGCGGATCTTGTCCACTCCTCATTCCAAGCTGCTAAAAAGGCCTCTTAGAGGCTTAATTTCTCATCGACACTAAATCTTTAGAAACATGAAACCGTCTCTTCATTTATTCATAAGCCACATTTATTAATACCGTAGAAGCTAATTCTACCGCCACTCCATTAGAAATTAAGGGGACTAAAATCTGTATTTGCCGGTGAATAAGTCGCGCTCTTGCATAAAACAAACCTCTGCATTTTGTGGGGGGAAAAAACCAACAAATTTAATGCTTCATCGTAGACTCAATACCCATGGCAACCCATCCGTGATGCGGCCGCATTACATCCGTGGCCATTTCGTTACGTTTTAGAATTAGAAATAAAATGGCTGTCTTATGCAGAAGCTTTTACGATAAACTCCATTAGTTCAGCCTGATTACGTGAACTCTCTTAGTACAGTCTGGGCAGAATCTCTTTGACAATTTGTCACGTCTAGGAAAGCTGGAAGTGGCAAGTGAAGAGAAACTCATTCCAAGTTCAGGAAGATTCTCTGAACACAGCACACCAACCGACCCCCCCCCCAACCTGTTCTTTCATCTAACTACTCCTCCTCACGGTCTCTCTATATCTCCTGCCACCTCTTCCTCTATTATCTCTCTTCCATTTCCCCCTCTGTATTTATTTCGCTTTATTTCTTTCCTCTTCCTAAACCTCCCTCTTTACTTACTTTCTCTCCCTCCCTCCCTCTCGCTCTGTTTCTGTCTCTCTCTCTCTCCCTCTCCCCCCTCTCTCTCTCATAGAGCTATGCTACCACAGTGAAACTATTTCTTCCATAATCGCCACCACAACCACCTCCATCTCTATCGCTTCCATTCTCTCCATCGGCACCACCAGCGTCACCTTGACTTCAACATTCCACCTCAACCTTTATAATACCACCACCACCACTACACCACCACCACCACCACACCACACCACTACCATCACCGCTACCACTATCACCATCAGTAACACTCTGCCTCCACCACAACTGTCACTGCCGCCACAACAACACCACCACCACCATCACCACAGCAACTACATTACCGCTGACACCACCACTATGCTACCGCCACCACCACCACCACTATACCACCAGTGTACCACCAACACTATCACTCTACCATCACCACCACAACTACACCGTCGTCACCGGCACTATATTACCACTAGCACCACAGTACCTCCACCACAGTTACGTCACCGCCGCCATCACACCACCACAACTACACCACCGCCGCCACCAACAACACCACCACAACCACCACCACCACCACTACACCATCACCACCACCCACAACCATCACCACCACAACCATCACCACCACAACTACTACCACCACAACCACCACCACCACCATCACTCCACCATCAGAAACTCTGAAATCAAACGCTGCCAGAGACTTAGCATCCGTTTAGTGTTTCTGCTAGCTTTTAGTGCCATCCTGAGTGTCACATATCTTAGTGAGGGGGGTGGAGTGGAGGGAGCGGTGTATGTATGTACGTGTCTCTATACACACCACACACCACACACACACACAACACACACACACTTTCATTTAAAAATATGTATCTGAATATCTGTGTCGCACATAATTTTTATATCATGTGTATGTGCTTATGAATGTGTGTGTGTGTTTGTGTGAGTGTGTGTGTGTGTGTGTGTGTTTGTGTGTGTGTGTGTGTGTGTGTGTGTGTGTGTGTGTACCTGCATTTTGTGTAGATATTGATAACTGCATGCCTTTGCGTCTTATCAGTGCGTCTATGTGTATGGCTGTGTCTGAATGTATGCGCATGCGCGTTTCTGTACATGATTCTATGTGTGTATATATCTATGTGCTTGTGTATGTATATCTATATTTGCGCGCATGTGTGTATGTGCATGAGAGAGAGAGAGAGAGAGAGAGACAGACAGACAGACAGAGACAGAGAAAGGAGGAACTGAAGTTCCTGGTCTACTTCTAGTATATGAATGTGTATGTATGTATGTATGCCTAGCATAAACACTGACACATGGATACATTAACATACATATGCACATACGCACTCACAAAACAGTAATAAATGAAAGAAACACTCACACATTGAACAGAGATATTTACATACTTGTAATATGTAAATCTATGTTTGCGTGACTGTGGTAGTGGTGATGGGGCGGTTGTATGATTGTGTGTAAAAGCATATATATATTTATATATATGCAAGAGTGTGTGCATTTGTATGATGTTTCTGTGCGGAGTTTTAAATGATGTCAAGTTACATCAAATGCTTAATTATGAACACACACACACACACACACACACACCACACACACACACACACAAGTACGCATACGCACACCACATGCCTACTGGAATTTGTATCTTAGACAGCGTAAGATATTTCCGAGCATACGAGAGGTCTTTACAGAGACGACAGGCTTTTAGTTTCATATAATATGAATCACCATGAATAGGATAAACTTTTAATAAAGATCGTATAAAATTATTTAGGTTAAAAAATTATGGTGTACACCTTTATAAATTTAAACTTAGATACAAACAGATTTAATTCAACAAACAGATTTGGTCTCAGAAAGCTTCATGCTGATTATTTTTCTGAGCCAACGTTTAATTCCACTTTTCATTGCTATAATAAGGCACTGCATAAAAGTGCCTTTTCGAAAAGAAATAGACCTGGAAATATCTTATGATTTAATCCAACATAAAGTTTAAATATAAAAACAAACATAGCTAAGAAAGATTTTGACATAACCTTTATTCAATTTCCAACATCGCAATAACATAAAAAAACACATTACTTGTAAAAACATTACTTTATAAACCAAAAATCTCTTCAATATCAACAACGTTTCATTGTCTGCTCGCAATTGTAGAATTTTAGCAACTGTCCCCCAAACGTAAATTAACAGCTTAAAGCGTTAGTTTACCGGGAAAGAGTACACGTGCTGACAATAAGTCTCTCTATAAAACATTCTTTAGATTGATAAAAACAAATTTAAGGTGCATTTTTACCAAAAAGTCATTTAGATATCAAGAAAACAAGGGTTTCTCGCGTGCTTATATATCTCTATTTTTCAAGGATTTCCTCTCGGCTTCTTTTAAAATATACTACGTAATCTTAGAACATGGAAGCACACACAAACATGGCTTCCACTGCTGAAGCTTTGTGCGCTTAATGTTTAAGTATGAAATTCTATATTTTATTCCAGGAACCATAAGCATTGGATCGAAAATCCGCATTGTTAAATTCTTGCAGACATGCGTCGAAGCATTAAGCAGTAACACATTACCGTCTAATGACTGAAATCTATTGAACAATTTCGTCGAAATTTTGGATCCAAACCGCAATTTCTATTCATCTTTATTGATTATTTTCACGCACCCGGAAATGAAGAATCCTACCATTTTTTGTTGTTGTTGTTATTGTTGTTGTTTTTTTTTCCATTTTACTATAGAGTTACGTCCCTTAAGCAGTTTAGCTATTTACAAACATACGCTGAATTTATTACATAAAATCTGTTCTGTCTGTCTGCGTGTGTATCTTCTAGGATCTCGGGCATCCTCCATCCGATTGCGCTCAAATTTGATATGTAGACACCGACGGTATCAGGGCGTGTATAAGTCTTGAAAAAATTACAAAAATCGATTCCAGGTCAGAACGCGATCGATAAAGCCGTGGGAACGTGCATTTGTAAAATCGTTTTTCTTGGAATAGAAAAAAAGTCTATCTTTATTTCTTCTTTTGCTGGTGTCTCAAATTTAGGTTAAATCAGTGTTTCTCAAAGGGGAGGCCTATGGGACGGTCGGACAAACTGTTTTGAGAAAATTTGGTTTAAATGTTTGACAACTCAGCACCGTCCATTGGACGGGGGCTGGCGTTTTGCTCGTATTTATATATTTTTAAGTGATTTCAAGTATTTCCAAAATATTTACTATCAACTCACTGTGATTCGTGTACAAATTTATGTTTTTGAAGACGAAGACCTTTTCACCCCTTGTCGCATATTATTTCTCTCCCTCACTTTCCCATCCCCTCTCTCTATCTCTCTCCCTCTCTCTCCCCCCTCTCTCTCTCCCTCTCTCTCTCTCTCTCTCACGCTCACCTTCTTTCTGTTTCACTCACCTTCCTTTCCTTACGTTTTCGACATATTTCCTCCTCTTTCCGATCCCTCCCTATTATGTTTCCATATATCCCCATCATACGTAAGCTTTTACTTAGAAATATACCTGAGGCTTCTCTTTAAATATTTTCTCAATGTTTTCCACTATTTATTTATTTATTTTTAATTTTCGGATTTCTTTTTCTTTGTTTTCTCTTCGCTGATGTTTGAAAATCAGGAACTGAGAAACACAGACGGAACGATTTACCAAGCTTTCGCTTTCATTAAAATATATGCACTCTCTCTCTCTCTCTCTCTCTCTCTCTCTCTCTCTCACACACACACACACACACACCACACACACACACACACACAAACACACACATACACACACATACACACACATACACACACATACACACACATACACACACATACACACACATACACACACATACACACACATACACACACATACACACACATACACACACATACACACACATACACACACATACACACACATACACATGCATGAGAAAACATATGTATGCATGTATATTCTTTTACTTGTTTCAGTCATTTGACTGCGGCCATGCTGGAGCACCGCCATTAATCGATCAACTCGACCCCGGGACTTATTCTTTTGTAAGCCCAGTACTTATTCTATCGGTCTCTTTTGCCGAACTGCTAAGTAACGAGGACATAAACACACCAGCATCGGTTGTCAAGCAATGCTGGGGGGGACAAACACAGACACGCAAACACACACATATATATATATATATATACATATATATATATATACGACGGGCTTCTTTCAGTTTCCGTCCCACAAGGCTTTGGTCGGCCTGAGGCTATAGTAGAAGACACTTGCCCAAGGTGCCACGCAGTGGGACTGAACCCGGAACCATGAGGTTGGTAAACAAGCTACTTACCACACAGCCACTCCTGCGCCTATGCATACATATATATAAACTCCTAAATGCAAATCAGCATGGCTTTCGCTGTGGCAGGGACTGTCTAACACAGCTCTTACACCACATTGAGATGTACTCAAAGCCTTGGGAACATGTTCGAACTATATATATATATATATATATATATATATATATATATATTATATAATACTTTATTTCAAAGCAGCAGAAATTCAACAAAACCTGTTACTCTGTATTTCACGTTCCCGTTCGTCGGACAGTTTTTGTTAAAATAGAACCGATATGCCAATTCTATCAAGACTAGTATAAACGCTACACCTTTAAAAACGGACTTGTTTGATTGGTCCTTTCAAATAACGGTCATATTCGAGCGATAAACAAAAATGAGCTCAATATAAAATATAAAAAATATATAAAATTATAAAAGTCGAGGAAAAAACCTTACATCGAATCTTTGGTTAAAATACGTATTGTCATTAATAAAGAAAATATAATCAATACATGGAAATTGAAATTAAAATATTAAAATGCATTAAAATATTTCACAACAGTACATACTCATACTAAAGTATACATATATACATCAACATACACAGATAGATGTGCGCAGACCACATACATATACAGACATATAAATACAAAACGAAAATATACACACAAATGCATGCACACATATGTATACGCAATCTAGCTCGCATGCAAAATCACTGTATCCATATAGACTATAAGCTAAATTCATGGATGGGGAAGGGGCGTTCTATAACAGAAAGCTAAAGACATAAGTAAGGGAGGGGGAGTAAAGTTACAGGGCTCTATACAAGTAACGAATAGAGAGAGAAAAAACGAAAGGAAGGAAGAGGGAGAAAAAGAAAAAGAGATTCTCCCTCTTCTTTATGAAAGTTCTCCCGTTTTCCATTTGCTTCTCTCGTTGTTTGTGTATTGAACTCATTT
>NW_021832873.1:22500-30754 GCF_006345805.1 Octopus sinensis
AAATGGGAAAAAAATTATGCTAATTTTTTTTTAAATCGTAGACTCATCGTAGACATTTTTAGAGAGTTACTTCCCTTATATAATAGCGAAAAAATGCATTAAAATGGAAAAAAATGATGGTAATTTTTTTTAAATCGTTGACTCATCGTAGACATTTTTAGAGAGTTACTTCCCTTATATAATAGCGAAAAAATGCATTAAAATGGAAAAAAATGATGGTAAATTTCGTTTTAAATCGTTGACTCATCGTAGACATTTTTAGAGAGTTACTTCCCTTATATAATAGCGAAAAAAATGCATTAAAATGGAAAAAAAGATGGTAAATTTTTTTTAATTCGTAGACTCATCGTAGACGCGCTCTAATACCCAGAAGGGCTCGATATGAATCACGACTATAAGATACCCGGTTTTGGTTAAACTGCACCGCAAAATGTGGGAGTAGTTAGGAATCTAAATCGTAGGAGTCAGACACAAAACTTGACTTTTATATATAAAGATATCAGTTCAAAATTTAGTCAATTGTCTTTACACCAGGTTACTGGTTTCATTAGAATGTTCAAGCAATATCCGTTATTTATTAAGGCGGCGAGCTGGCAGAATCGTTAGCACGCCGGGCGAAATGCGTAGCCGTATTTCGTCTGCCGTTACGTTCTGAGTTCAAATTCCGCCGAGGTCGACTTTGCCTTTCATCCTTTCGGAGTCGATTAAATAAGTACCAGTTATGCACTGGGGTCGATATAATCGACTTAATCCGTTTTGTCTGTCCTTGTTTGTCCTCTCTGTGTTTAGCCCCTTGTGGGTAGTAAAGAAATAGAAATAGGTATTTCGTCTGACTTTACGTTCTGAGTTCAAATTCCGCCGAGGTCGACTTTGCCTTTCATCCTTTCGGGGTCGATTAAATAAGTACCAGTTATGCACTGGGGTCGATGTAATCGACTTAATTCGTTTGTCTGTCCTTGTTTGTCCCCTCTGCGATTAGCCCCTCGTGGGTAGTAAAGAAATAGGTATTTCGTCTGCCTTTACGTTCCGAGTTCAAATTCCGCCGAGGTCGACTTTGCCTTTCATCCTTTCGGGGTCGATAAGTTAAATATCAGTTGCGTACTGGGGACGATCTAATCGACTGGCCCTCTCCCACAAAATTTCGGGCCTTGTGCCTAGAGAATAAAAGAATATTCTCTATATATTGATGTAAGGATGATTTCAGGTTCTTGTATCTTTGGTGTGGCTGTCAGAACAATCCTTGCTATCAGCGCTGGAGTAACCATTAAGCAAAATAAAGCATATGCTTTGGCCATCCAAGGAAGTGGAGTGTCGCCACAGAAATTAAAAATGGTTTACGGCACAAAAGAAATTCAGTTTAGACTTGCTAAAATAATATTTGAAGTGGTTCACATTCTTTTGTTCTTTTATTAGTTTCAGTCATTTGAATGTGACCATGCTGGAACACCACCTTAAATGGGTTTAGTCGAACAAATCGACCCTCAGGACTTATTCTTTGCAAGCCTAGTACTTATTCTATCGGTTTCTTTTGCCGAACCGCTAGGTTACGTAGACATAAACACACCAACATCGGTTACCAAGCGATGGCGTGAAGGTGGGGGACAAACACAGGCCACAAATATATATATATGTATGTATGTATGCATGTATGTATGTATGTAGTATGTATGTATGTATGTATGTATGTATGTATGTATGTATGTATGTATGTTTGTATGTATATGTATATATGTATATATGTATATATATATATATTAATAATAAAAGGGTAAAATTAATTAATTAATAATTAATATTGGGTTAGCAACTAAGTTCCCACTGTTTTTTCTTTTGATTTAAATTTTTTAAAATGTCTAATAAAAAATAATTAATTAATCAATAATGTATTCACCCTTGTTGTTTGCAACTTGTTCCCGACGTTCAACAAGATTTTCAATACCTCTTTGGTAGAAATCACCCGATTTCGACTCGAAAAATTGATCCAACCAAGCTCTCAATTCTGCATCAATATTGAACGAAGCTCCGCGCATAGCATTTGAAAGAGATCGAAAGAGGTGGAAATCTGTTGGTGCCAAATCAGGAGAGTACGGCGGGTGTGGCAGCACTTCCCAGCCATGCGTTTGAATGGCTTCCTTGGTCATATTGGCGATATGAGGACGGGCGTTGTCGAGCAGCAGAATATCTCCATGCTGCCGATTAGGTCTTTTCTCTTGAATAGCCGTGTTGAGTCGTTTGGTTCCGTTCAAGCAATTCGTAATAGATAATCCCTTCCCAGTCCCACCATACACACAACATCGTTTTACGCGGATGAAGATCTTGTTTCACGCGCGGTGTCGCTTGTTTACCGGGCCTAAGCCATTCCTTACGCTGCTTCATATTGATGTACAGGCACCATTTTTCGTCGCCAGTAACGATTCGGTAAAGAAATCGTTGCTTGTGTCCTTGAGTTGAGCAGTGACGAGCAAGCAAACCAGCGGAGATTGTGGCTCGTTGGTTTTTGTTGTTGTAACTTAAAGCATGCGGAACGCATGCTCCATACTTCTGAACCTCTCCTATGGAGTGAAGATGCTTCTCTATAGCAGTGTGGGAGCATTCCATTTTCTCTGCCAGTTCCCTTATCGTGTGACGAGAATTTTCGTGCAAAATTTGGTTGAATCGCTTTTCATCGAACTCAACTGGACGGCCAGAACGAGGAGCGTCTTTGAGGTTAAAATTTTCCATTTTTCAACTTGGCATACCAATCACGGGCGGTTTTTCATCTATGTCCCCGTTACTTAGCGGTTCGGCAAAAGAAACCGATAGAATAAGTACTACGCTTACAAAGAACAAGTCCCGGTGGTCCATTTGCTCGACTAAAAGGCGGTGCTCCAGCATGGCCGCAGTCAAATGACCGAAACAAGTAAAAGAGTAAAAGGGAGTAGTGGAGACCTCCGGTTTCCTCGACTCCCGGATCATAATCCCTGCTCGTGTATCGGGGCGGAGATAGTTATCCGTAAGTGCGTAACTGGTACTTAATTTATCGACCCCGAAAGGATGAAAGGCAAAGTCGACCACGGCGGAATTTGAACTCAGAACGTAACAGCAGACGAAATACCTATTTCTTTATTACCCACAAGGGGCTAAACACAGAGGGGACAAACAAGGACAGACATAGGTATTAAGTCGATTACATCGACCCCAGTGCGTAACTGGTACTTAATTTATCGAACCCGAAAGGATGAAAGGCAAAGTCGACCTCGGCGGAATTTGAACTCACAACGTAACGCAGACGAAATACCGCTAAGCATTTCGTGAGTCAGAGTAGCTGTTCCAGCTCACCACCCTCGCCATCTTCCAAAGTAATGCCGTTTCCATTTTGTCTGCCTGCTGGGACCATGAGAACAGTCTGAATTACAGGAAATTATACGTTCCACTCCTTAATGTAAAGTTACTCCTAATAATATTTAATCTAACATACACGTATTTGTATTCCACATTCATTAATTTTATGTTTCAATAACACTGTTATTATGTATGATACTTACAGCTACTGATATAGGTGTGACGTGAAAAATGATTAAACTCCATGGGATTGTCCGGTGTCAAGAGGTTATGACATCGGGGTCTGTTTTGGTTGATTAAATGTCAGTGGCGTCCAACACATCACAGGAGATTGAGCATAACAGTTCATAAACATGGGAAGTCGGTCAAATAAAATAATGATCCAGAAAGTCCTTTCAAAGCAATGCAATTAACGAAATTAAAAAGAGATTCGACTTTCATTGCACAAATGAACTCTATAGATGTACTGGCATAGCAAGTCTATTTGATCTGAGATCATGTGCTGAAACGAAAACAATTGCAGCGTGGAAGGTGTTTGTAAGCCATTCAAGAAACACACAAAAGCCGTTCGATTCACTTCAACATTTAAGTTTAATTTGTCAAAATATTTTCGTCGCTTTAAGACCGCGACCTGTTCACTGACAAAAATCCGTGCTGCATCTAAGAAAGTAACAGTTAGTTCGTTACACGTACATACACACATACATACGTACATATATATATATATTTTTTTTTTTTTACTACACACAAGGGGCTAAACACAGAGGGGACAAACAAGGACAGACAAAGGGATTAAGTCGATTCCATCGACCCAAGTGCGTAACTGGTACTTAATTTATCGACTCCGAAAGGATGAAAGGCAAAGTCGACCTCGGCGGAATTTGAACTCGGAACGTAACGACAGACGAAATACGGCTTCGCATTTCGCCCGGCGTGCTAACGTTTCTGCCAGATACGTACATATATACACATATATACACATATATATATATATATATATATATATATATCTTTACTACTACCCACAAGGGGCTAAACACAGAGGGGACAAACAAGGACAGACAAAGGGATTAAGTCGATTCCATCGACCCAAGTGCGTAACTGGTACTTAATTTATCGACTCCGAAAGGATGAAAGGCAAAGTCGACCTCGGCGGAATTTGAACTCGGAACGTAACGACAGACGAAATACGGCTTTGCATTTCGCCCGGCGTGCTAACGTTTCTGCCAGATACATACGTACGTACATGTACATATACATATACATATATATATATATATATATATATTTCTTTACTACCCACAAGGGGCTAAACACAGAGGGGACAAACAAGGACAGACAAAGGGATTAAGTCGATTACATCGACCCCAGCGCGTAACTGGTACTTAATTTATCGACCCTGAAAGTCGACCTCGGCGGAATTTGAACCCGGACTGTAACGACAGACGAAATACTGCTAAGCATTTCGCCCGGCGTGCTAACGTTTCTGCCAGCTCGCCGCCTTAGATACGTACATATATATATAACGAACTAACTGTTACTTTCTCAGATGCAGCACGGATTTTTGTCAGTGAACAGGTCGCAGTCTTAAAGCGACGAAAATATTTTGACAAATCAAACTTAAATGTTGAAGTGAATCGAACGGCTTTTGTGTGTTTATCAAATGGCTTACAAACACCTTCTACGCTGCAATTGAACTCTATAGAGTTGAAAAGAATTGTTGAAAAACCGCCAACTTTGAAAAATGTGCTCGGGGAGAACAGTCGTTCCCCTTGCACCCCTATTAGCTACGCCTCTGCTGTTCAGTAAACGGGTGTTGTACGTGTTTTCTCCTTTACTTTTCACTGGGTGTTGTCCGAATGACATGATGTGGCCACTCAGTGCATGTACGCATGCGGGTACGTATGCATGAATGTGTGTGTATATCTGCTTATGTGTATATGTGACTATGTATGCACTATATGTATGTATATATGTCTGTGTGTGTGTGTGTGTGTGTGTGTGTGTGTGTGTGTGTGTGTAGACAGACAGATAGATTTATAGATAGACAGATAGATAGATAGATAGATAGATAGATAGATAGATAGATAGATAGATAGATAGATAGATAGATAGATTACTAAACAGTTCTGTATAGAAAATATATATAGTCATACATACGTACGTACGTACGTAAATACATACATACATACATACATACATACCATACATAAAATACATGTTTATATGTGTGTATGTATGAGTTTCACTTAATGTTTCAAGTATATTAAACAAGGGAGATAACTGCAGCTACTCTAAATATTTATGATGGAAAATTTACTTCGTGGCTGCCAAAGCGAATTGTGGTGATCGGCATCATCTGTGTAGTTCTAACATATATTTATGTGTGCGTGCGTGAATGTATATAAATGTATATATATGTCTATTTATGCACGTGTGTATATGTATGTGTGTATGTATGAGTGCGTGTATGTATGCGTGTACGTATGTATGTATGTGTATGTATGTGTGTACGTATGTATGTATGTATGTATGTATGTATGTGTATGTATGCGTGTACGTATGTGCGTACGTATGTATGTGTATGTAGTATAATTGTATATGTGTGGATGTGGATCATGCATGCTTCTTATGTATGCGTGCTTGAGTTGTGAGTTTCTTTGCGTATATGTGTGTGTATGTGTGTGTGAGTGTGTTTGTATGTATGTATGTATGTATGTGTGTATATGTGTTTATGTATGTTTATGTGTGAATCTGTGTATGTATGTATGTATGTATGTATGCATATATGTATATATGTATGTAATGTCTTTGTATGTATGTATGTATGTATGTATGTATGTATGTATGTATGTATGTATGTATGTATGTATATATGTATGTATATATGTATATGTGTATGTATGTATGTATGTGTGTGTGTATGTATGTATGTATATATATATGTGTGAATATATGTGACTATAACTATGTGTATTTGTACTGTTTTGTGTGTATATGAAAGTAAGGAAGGGGGGGAAGAGAGGAGGGAGAGCATGAGAGAGAGTGAAAGGTAGGTGAGTGTGATATAGTAAAAGAGAAAGAGAGAGGAAGAGAGAATCCGAAGATAAGTGAGTGTGATATAGTAAAAGAGAAAGAGAGAGATAAAAGGTGGGGTGAAAATAGGTGAAAGTAATAAGGATAGCGAGAGAGAAAGAATAAGAGAAAGAGAGATAGAAAGACAATGATAAAAGAGAGAGGGAGAGAGGGGGAGAGAAGTGGTGGTTGTAAAGATTTGGTTATTTATGGAAGGGAGCTAACTGCTATATCCAACCTCCATACCTGCTGCGTGTGTATATGTGTGTGTTTGTGTGTCTATGTATGTCTATGTGCCTGTGTGTGTCTGTGTTTGACTGTCTGTGTGTATGTGTCTATGTACGTATTTGTAAATATATATGTATGTCTGTCTGAGCGTGCGTGTGTATGTGTGTGTATGCGCGCGAAAGTGTGTGATCTGTTCGTCTATATGTATATAAGTATATGTTTGTATGTAGGTATTTTGTTGGTGTCGCTATTTAACCCTAGGTCGGCCGGCCTTGGTCCGGGCGAACATAGGATGAAAGACAAGTCCAGTCGTGACATTGGCACAGTGTGTCTAAGTCTACCTTATGCAA
The DNA here is from genome assembly GCF_006345805.1 of Octopus sinensis. Lineage (NCBI taxonomy): Eukaryota > Metazoa > Mollusca > Cephalopoda > Octopoda > Octopodidae > Octopus > Octopus sinensis. The sequence continues at coordinate 29,475 of NW_021832873.1, forward strand.
CGTCGCCTACGTTTTTTTTTTCAAGACCATAAGGTGTGATCTGAGAGAGATTCGACTCTGTTTCTATCAGAGCCAGCAATCGTGTGTGTGTGGCTGTGTATGTGTGTGGCTGTGTGTGTGTAGTTGTATTTATCTGTGTGTGTGTGTGCGTGCGTGTGTGTGTGTTGCAGTGTATGTGTGTGTGTGTAGTTATATTTCTGTATGTGTGTGTGTGTGCGTGTGTATGTGTGGCTGTGTGTGTGTAGTTGTATTTTCTTCTGTGCGTGCGTGTGTATGTGTGGCTGTGTGTGTGTAGTTGTATTTCTGTCTGTGCGTGTGTGTGTGTGTGTGGCTGTGTATGTGTGTGTGTAGTTATATTTCTGTATGTGTGTGTGTGTGCGTGTGTATGTGTGGCTGTGTGTGTGTAGTTGTATTTCTGTCTGTGCGTGTGTGTGTGTGTGTGTGGCTGTGTATGTGTGTGTGTAGTTATATTTCTGGATGTGTGTGTGTGTGGTTGTGTTTGTATGTCTGTGTGTATGTGTGGTTAACTTGTGTGTATGTATGTGATTATTTGAGTGTCGTTGTGTTTGTATGTGTGTACAAATGTGTGTGGTTGTATTTGTATGTGTGTATGTTTGTGCATGTGGTTGAACTTTGTACGTGTGTCTGTATATATATATATTTCTTCACTACCCACAAGGGGCTAAACACAGAGGGGACAAACAAGGACAGACAAACGGATTAAATCGATCAAATCGACCCCAGTGCGTAACTGGTACTTAATTTATCGACCCCGAAAGAATGAAATGTGTGTATATATAGTTAAGTTTGTATGTTGATGTAGGCGCATGTGTATGTGTGGTTGTGTTCGTGTGTGTGTGTGTGGTCCTGTTTCTGTGTGTTTGGCTGTGTGTAGGCATATTAGAAGCAGTAGACCAAATAGTTGGTGTTACATCTATCTGTGTAATATATACATGTGTGTATATCTGTGTCTAAATATTTGTGTATATATATGTGTGTACATGTGTGTGTGTGTGTGTGTGTATCTGTGTCTAAATATTTGTGTATATGTGTGTACATGTGTGTGTGTGTGTATGTGTGTAAGAGAGAGAGAGAGAGAGAGAGAGAGAGAGAGAAAGGAAGAGAGACATCTGCACCATTGACTATTATGTGATATCACTAATATCCAAGTCAATACGCGCGCGCTCTGTGTGTGTGTGTGTGTGTGTGTCTGTGTGTGTGTGTATGGATATCAATAATCCTCCATAGACGACATGTTGAGGAGAGAGAGAGAGAGAGAA
>NW_021832874.1:5000-10000 GCF_006345805.1 Octopus sinensis
ATATTTCTATGTGAATTTATTCTTCATCTCTTTATGGATTTTGTAATAACATACACGCAGCCACATCAACACCTTGTTCTGACTATATATTTGCACTACACTTCTTTCACATCCACCAGGTTTTTGAACTTCTATTTCTTTCACTAGAACATTCTATCTTTCGTAATCAGACAATTGTGACAGGATGCATTTTAAATTCTTTTGAAGTAGCAGTTATTGTTCCTGGCATCAGTTTTCCATTCTTTGAATCTCCTAACAAATATTGCAATGCTTCATTTTGCGTATCAGTTGTCATTCCGAGTTTTACCTTACGTCTTCTTAAATTTCCAACAATGCTTGATATTTTCTATTAAAATGTAAAAACAAACCAGATGGTGTGACAATATTTCCATTTCCACTTCGATTTTAAAGAATTCCTTAGAGACACCAAGCATTATTTAAAAAATAATGTCTCTCAGGCTCAAAAATAACAGTAATTTATAAATAGGGTCAATAATCACACGGATTATATATTTACAAATGTTACGATAATTTATGGAACAGAGGAAGTATTTGGTATGGGTGTCAGGTGACTGTTTAACTCTAAGCCAGGCTCAGTCAAGCAGATGATTAAAGATTTATGATTAAAGACTTTCCGTCTTCTGTATGCCAAAAACTACATTGTTATATGTGACCAATTTCAACATCTACAATTTTTCATTCTTTCCCTCCCTCCGTCCCTTCTTCTCTTCCTCCTTCCGTCCGTCTCTCTTTCCCCCTCACTGACCTCCTTCTCCTCATTGACTCTAAGGAAGATTTGGTTACTATATCTAGCAGGTAGAGTATTCCGAAATTAGCTTGTTATTGTTTTAGCAGTAGTAGTAGTAGTAGTAGTAGTAGTAGTAGCAGCAGCAGCAGCAGTAGTAGCAGCAGCAGCAGCAGCAGCAGCAGCAGTAGTAGTAGTAGTAGTAGTAGTAGTAATAGTTGATGTTATTGTAGTGTTGAGAGATTCTCAGCCACCATATCTATTGGAAGAGATCTAAAACCTTTCTAAAGTAAAAAGAAGATGGAAGGAAGAAAAAACAGAAAAGATGAAGGTTTTGTTCGGGCGTCGTTGTAATGAGGATGGCAGCCATCAAAGGAAATCTGCGTTCATTATGTAAGGAAGCCGCACAAAACACCGGGATCTTGCCATGCCCCTCGCTTTGTCGTTATTACACATAACCCAGTGAACCCCCCCCCCACCTCTTTTGTAACGCTTTCCTTGCTGGCACACAAACAACAATAACAGCAAAGTACTATTTAGAGAAGGATAAATAGTGAGACGCAGATGGAGAGAGAGAGAGAGAGAGGGAGAGAGAGAGAGAGAGAGAGAGAGTAGAAGAGAGAAAGAGAGAATGGTGAGATAAAGAGATTGCAAGAAAGCCATGTTTGTCGGTTAGAGTATCCATTATAAAATCAACTTCCGGTGAGAGAGAAAGGGAACAAATAAAGAGAGTGAAAGGTTGTATAAAGAGAGGGATCTAAAAGGGGAAGAGGGCGGGTGTAGATGGAGGGTGAAGAGGTGAAGAGAAGGAGAAGGAGAGATAGAGAGAAAGAGAGAGAGAGTGAGAGAGAGAATAGGTGTAGAATCTAATTTGATACCTGTCAAGTCAAACCGGTTTTTAGTGACATCATTACCGAACTTCAATTCATTCGTGGAGTATATCACGTGACCTGCATTTGTCAATCTTCCTATCCTGCATTAAATCTCTTTTAAATGATCCTTTGCCACATTTTGCTCGCCTAAAAGAAAAATAAAGAAGAAAGAAAGTAGTAATTCAGTCCTTAATATAATGGCGTCCACGGAAATACATTTGTTTTCAATCATCTGCGATCGTTTGTGCAGACATAAGTATATCTGTCTCTTAATGTATTTAGCTACCAACCAACCAACCAACCAACCAGCTAGCCAGCCAACCAGCCAACCAGCCAACCAACCAACCAACCAGCCAACCAACCAGCGAACGAACCAACCAACAACCAACCAACCAACCACCCAACCAGCCAGCCAACCAACAAACCTACCGACCGATCGACCAACCAGCCAACCTACATACCTACTTACCTATATATATATATATATATATATATATATATATATATGTATAGAAATTAAATATAAATTACAAAATGGGACAAGAACGCAAAAACACACAAAGAGACGGCACAAAAAACAGACGGGTCACTCGAAGCCCCTAATCTTCAGCCGGAAACCGGATCATCTTAGCAATTTCGGCTGATTAATCCTCGATATCGCTCCGATACGGCCATATATGTATGTATATAAATAGACAGATATTGATAGATAGATAGATACATACATACATATACATACACGTACACAAGCGCACGCTCATACATATATTTCTATATACCAGACATCAAGCATTTCGCCATTTTCCTTTTCCCCCTCTAATTTCCAGCTTTTTTTTCCTGTTTCTTTTTGTTTTTTGTTTTTTTTTTGTTTTTCAGTTCTCTCTTTGTATTTCTATCAATTTGAAAATTAGGAAAATAGGTAGTTATTGTTGTTGCTGGTGTTGTTTCCTCCTCCTCCTCCTCCTCTTCCTCTTCCTCTTCCTCCTCCTCTTCCTCCTCCTCTTCCTCTTCCTCTTCTTCTTCTTCTTCTTCTTCTTCTTCTTCTTCTTCTTCTTCTTCTTCTTCTTCTTCTTCTTCTTCTTCTTCTTCTTCTTCCATGTAAGCCAACATTGTATTGTCCTGCACCGTCCCATTGTTATTTTTAACCCTGTGTGGTGAAAAAAAACATTATTATTATTATTATTTTATTATTATTATTATTATATTATTATTATTATTATTTCGTGCGGGCCAAGAAGATGTTATTTACGACTCGTTTCAAAGAAGAAAAGATTTTACCAAAAATTCTCTCATGCTGAGAGTTTGGTTTTGTATTTTACGAAAGTTGATAGACGAGATAATGATTGAGGAATATTTCCTGCAACACCCGTTAATATAGAACAACCGATAATATGGAAAATAATGTGGAAAACAAGCAAAAACTGAATATTCATTTAAATGAAACGCAAAATATTACAAATAAATCTTTATATATAAAAGTGAGGTTGTGTGCTGTCTGTCTCCTACAATTTAGATTCCTAACTACTCCCACATTTTGCGGTGCAGTTTAACCAAAACCGGGTATCTTATAGTTGTGATTCATATCGAGCCCTTCTGGGTATTAGCGCACGTCTACGATGAGTCTACGATTTAAAAAAAATTTACCATCAATTTCCCCCATTTTTAATGCATTTTTGGCATATATAAGGGAAGTAACTCTCTAAAAATTTATAATTAAATCTCAGAACGTAAAAAGCTACAGTAACGCCCCCCTTTGTGGTTAGCCATATTGAGATGGCTATTATACTTTAAATCTCTAAAAATGCTTATATAGTTATTTCCCTTACAAACCCGAGCAACGCCGGGCGATGCTGCTAGTACTAACTAAAAAACAAACAAGCAGAAAAAATAACCAGACATTTTAATGACTCGGGTTAGTGATGTCAGCAAAAACATCACCACCAGCACCACCAGCACCACCACCAACAACAACAAAAACAACAACAACAACAACTGCAACAACAACAGTATGCATGCGTGTGTAAGCGTTTGTTTGGGATTTTGTTCTGAAGGGAGACAGAAATCTCACCTCTTAGGTTATCGATCAACTGAAAACTTAGACCAAATCCTTAAAGCAAAGTAGATTCCCCTTGATGGCAACCGAATGCCAGAAACGGACTAAATCTGCTGCGCAAGAACATGTAAGTCAATCTGACGGGGTTTCTGCGCTGTTTCCATATTTCAAATTCTACAAAACTTTCGTCGACCTGTGACTCTTGCAGTTGAAACTTGCCCCAGGTGCCTCGCAGAGGAATCACACGCAGGATTATAATGGTTTTAAAATGAAGGATTCAGTAACGGAACCCTGAAACATACTCTTTTACTCTTTTACTGGTTTCAGTCATTTGACTGCGGCCATGCTGGAGCACCGCCTTTAGTCGAGCAAATCGACCCCAGCACTTATTCTTTGTAAGCCCAGTACTTATTCTATCGGTGTCTTTTGCCGAACCGCTAAGTGACGGGGACGTAAGCACACCAGCATCGGTTGTCAAGCAATGCTAGGGAGACAAACACAGACACACACAAACACACACACACATATATATATATACATATATACGACATGCTTCTTTCAGTTTCCGTCTACCAAATCCACTCACAGGGCATTGGTCGGCCCGGGGCTATAGCAGAAGACACTTGCCCAAGATGCCACGCAGTGGGACTGAACCCGGAACCATGTGGCTGGTTAGCAAGCTACTTACCACACAGCCACTCCTGCGCTGGGTATTCTTTGCAATTGACTTAGATATCAGGTTTTTGTCTTTAAACGGTTTCTTTTCGATGAAAGGAATGTTTTGTGGTTTTTGAAAGTTTTTCTGAAATCCGTGAAACAGACGAGGTTGGTGTTAGTCTTAACCCACAGAAAGAAATACCGGGGATTAACGCATTGAGTCGGAAGGATTCGTCTGGAGATCTGATGGTGATAACGAGAAATGGAGGCGAGCGAGCGATTTGGATGAACCTGGTAGAGATAGCAGGAGGGTAGTTAGAGGTAGTCCATATGAGAGGTTCTCTCATAGTAACGATCGCAGTATTTTGTGTTCTAATACAACATCCACTTTTAAGTGTGAGATAAATATTACTTTTTGGTATTAACACTCAATCTGTCGTCGCTATTAGTTATCTTTTTAATAATCCCTCTAGGTATTTGCAACACCAGTGCCTGGTGTCATTTAGGCAATGAGATTTAATGTCTATCGCTAACGGAGTAGTCGCTGCTATTTCCATCAGTCGGATGTCTGCCATTGACAAGGTCTGGAAAGGCCGAAATCACGTGATCTGGTAGTCCGGGCGGTGGCGATGGCTGGTGATTATCTCCCGCAAGCGATATAAAAAAGAGTGCT
>NW_021832874.1:15000-17500 GCF_006345805.1 Octopus sinensis
GGCTTACGAAGAATAAGTCCTGGGATCGATTTGTTCGACTAAAGGCGTTGCTCTAGCATGAACGCAGTCAAAATGTCCGACACAAGTAAAAGAAAATTCGACATTAAATGAGTCAGAGATCTAGATAATTCTTCAAATTTGTAATTTTTAATTCAGCAACAAAAAAAAAAGAAAAAACAAAAAAGAAAAACGCGCCTGATTTTCCTTCCGACGAATATCGTCTGCACGTTGTAATTTCTTATTATGGAGAGGAGGATTAAAGCCTGGCCTCGGGCGATAGTGTTCAAATATTATACAAAACTGTTATTCAGAACCTCGAACTAAATATGCAACGAAGGCTATTCTTCTATAGGTGGAGGCGCAATGGCCCAGTGGTTAGGGCAGCGGACTCGCGGTCATAGGATCGCGGTTTCGATTCCCAGACCGGGCGTTGTGAGTGTTTATTGAACGAAAACACCTAAAGCTCCACGAGGCTTCGGCAGGGGATGGTGGTGATCCCTGCTGTACTCTTTCGCCACAACTTTCTCTCACTCTTACTTCCTGTTTCTGTTGTACCTGTATTTCAAAGGGCCGGCCTTGTCACTCTCTGTGTCACGCTGAATATCTCCGAGAACTACGTTATGGGTACACGTGTCTGTGGAGTGCTCAGCCACTTACACGTTAATTTCACGAGCAGGCTGTTCCGTTGATTCGGATCAACCGGAACCCTCGTCGTCGTAACCGACGGAGTGCTTCCATCCATCCATTCTTCTATAAGATACATCCATCACAACACTCACTTCCTTATCATCATGTCCGGATGTAGCGAAGACAGAGAAGGACTTGGCAAAAAAGAGTCCAAACTCCATCAAAGACATCATTAAGTTGGCCACCTGATGTTTAGTGTATCGTGATGTCGTCAAGCAAACCTGAAATTCAACTTCATCCGAAAGGATGAAAGGCAAAGTCGACCTCGGCGGAATTTGAACTCAGAACGTAACGACAGACGAATTTCGCCCGGCGTGCTAACGTTTCTACCAGCTCGCCGCCTTACAAGAATTTTTATATAGTTTACTTATTGTAGATATATAAAATTTAATATTTCTCAGTTTATAAAATTTAGATTTTTATTTACTTTAAAGTTTTTGAAAAAATTTGATTATTATAAGCGTTTATAGTTTTTGAGTTTTTGGTTGTAAAATGCCATCGCCAGTAAAAGCCATCAACTAGCAGGACAAATGCAGGCGCTTGGGGTGATAATGTTCTTAACTAATTGAATCTGGGAGAAGTTCAAGACAAGAAGAGATGGATGTTTAAAAATATTCTTTTCTACTCTAGGCACAAAGGCCCGAAATTTTGGGAGAAGGGATAGTCGATTAGATCGACCCCATTGCGCAACTGGTACTTAATTTATCGACCCCGAAAGGATGAAAGGCAAAGTCGTCCTCGGCGGAATTTGAACGTAGCGACAAACGAAATACCGTTAAGTGTTTCGCCCGGTATCCTAACGACTGCCAGCTCGCCGCCTTACAAGACACAATATATTATTTTCTACTCTAGGCACAAGGCTCGATATTGTGGGGGAGGGTGCCAGTTGATTAGATCGATCCCACTACGCAACTGGTACTTAATTTATCGACCCCGAAAGGATGAAAGGCAAAGTCGCTAAGCATTTCGCCCGGCGTGCTAACGTTTCTGCCAACTCACTGTTTTGGAAGATTAAAAATATTACAACTGAAGTTGGAATTTCAATGTAAGCAATTTACGTTTTGTATAGATTCAGATTGAGAAAAGTTGGGAAAGAATAAAGAGAAAACACGCGTACCCTTAGCAAGCATGCTGATAATGTCGCTAAATTTAAGAGCCATTTTTGTTCCCATTGTGTTTACGTCTAATTGAAAATATACTTAATGGTTTAAGTTGATTTTGAGGAAGAATTTTCTGCACCTGGAGTAGGAGTGTTTGTTGATCAGCCTTTATAGAAGACATGGTCGTTGAGAGATGGGTATTTCTGGGTTTCAAGAACTAAAAAGTGTTGGATTTTCAGAAATTCTTGGGCATGGATTCTGAATCTTTTTAGTCTGAAATAGATGAATTTTCCTTTTTCAGTTAGGAAAGTTTGACTTCACAAATCCTTCAACCTCTCTTTTTAATTCTGAGTTGACGAGTGCATCCTAGTTACTCTTCCGCTAGAAAAGTTCATATATTTTTTCATCTAAATATCATCTCAACTATAACTGGAAAAACCTGAGAGAAGGCTAGCGAAATATTTTTAAAGTTTAAAAGAAGCTGCCTCTCCATTGTAGGCAAACGCTTCAATCCTCTCCCCAAAATCCTCACCATTTATTTTAGAAACAGTAAAAAGAAATTTCCATACAGGGTTTTTCTCCATAAGGGAGTAGATTCTAAAGAGGAGATGGTGGTATATTTTTACATTTAAATGAAACTAAAAACACAGTTTTATTTTTTATTTCAGTCCCAACTTTCGCTCCAGTATTTTTGACCTTCCATTACTTCTTAA
>NW_021832874.1:22500-25000 GCF_006345805.1 Octopus sinensis
TTAGAATTTTCTTCTGATCGAGTAGCCCATCCCGCTCAAAAGGTCCTTGAATAAGGATTGTTTAAGGATGTTGAATGAACACCCATGTTTCCAAAGGTGAATTATCCAAACCTCTAGGAATCCCTCTCAACAACACGACTATGATGCTCCCCCACTACTTCTGCTCGTGATCAGAGATGCACATTTCGTCAGCCACTAAGGGACATGGTCAACTGGTTAAGGTCAACACAACTGACAAGCAAATCTGTGGTATTGTGCAGAATATTTGCTGTAGCCCATGTTTTATACCAAGACAAAACAATGTACATGATAACACTTCCAATCAGTTAAGATCAGAAGCCATGAGAGCCACTGCCTGGTACTGCATCAGGGCATTTTATTATTATTATTATTATTATTATTATTATATTATTATTATTATTATTATTATTATTATCATTATTATTATTATTGTTGTTGTTGTTGTTGTTGTTGTTATCATTATCGTTATCATTATCATAAGAGATCTTGTTTTGTTTGTTTTACTTCTGCTATCTACTGTAAATGCCTCATGATACAAGAATTTAAGACATAGTGTAGTGAAATATTATGTGAGTGAGAGAGTGAGTGAATGGTGTGAGTGAGTGAGTGAGAGAGTGAGTGAATGTGTGAGTGAGTGCAACGCTGACTGCCAGGAACCAGTCGCTCTGTTATTAGACACTTAAATCCATTGAGTTTGCAAAATGTACGTCTGTCTCATCCTACTCCCACCTCATTCTCTCTTTCCTTCTCTCTCTCCTCCTTCTCTCTCTGCCTCTGCCTCTCCTCCTCCTCTCTCTCTTGCATGTACATTTTTTTCTCCCTTTCGTTCAGCCTGTTGTTTTTGTCCCCCAACTTCTCATATGTGTCTTCAAATGATTGTCTGCATATTTTACCTACTCCTCGTAAACAATGAAACACACACACACACCACACACACACACACACACACACAGACGCACACGCACACAGACGTGCACACACAACCGTGCCTGTGCATACACATACGCAACAAACGCACACACACACACTCACAAAGATATATAGGCATCGTACGCTTCCATATTCTCTTTACATACACACACACACACATACGCATATCCATTGATCTATATGTTTTTTTATTGGTCACTCAGGGCTGAACACAGAGGGGACAAAATACAAAGTAGAGCTTTTCTTTTTGAGAGGAAAAGGAAAAAAAAAGTGGGTCGAATTTCGTTCAAAAGGGATCGTTGAAAAAAAATATAGCGTTCGATAGGGATCGTGTATCACAGAAATGGCAATGTAAAATGGGAAAACAGATTAGGTTTATCCGTGGAAAGAAAAGCCTACGGAAAAGACCACGGTAACCTTGGGCAATACTGTCGTGCAAAAAAACACTTTACAGTAAGTTACTCTCTTTTTTCCTTTCTTCTTTTGGTTCATAGGATTATACTGAAGCTGGCTCCGTCATTCACACGTGCCATCCTTGCTACATTCACGCATCTTTTTTGCAACTTCCTTCTCTACTCTCACCTTCCTCTTCAAGTGATACTTGAAGAAGTTGATGAAAGATTGACCAGAGAGGAAAGTGTTTGTCTCTAGACCTTTCAGAGGCGTCCACCATGCACATTCTTTCGCCATAGCCACACGTACGATGAAAATGGTTCTTCCTTCCCGTTTCAATGAAGGAGGCGCGACAATATTCACGATAGACTCGGTTGATAAACCGACTCGTCCCACACGCGATAGCAGTCATTCGACAAAGGCCCACAGGCCGGAAATGGTTGGACACTGTACAAGTGCGTGTAGAAAAGTTTCGCCGCTCTGACCACATCTGACCGTGTTTCTCGAGCCATGCCTGTAGAGCTTATCCTGAACGTGTAGCACTTCTCGATAGCACTGCCAGGCCAGAGATCTCTGGAAGTTGTCCATAGGTCCCGGCCCGAAAGTCGTCTTGAACAGGCGGGTCAGGTATTCCTCATCGACGCCCAGGTTTGTCCCGATATCGTCGTCGTACCTCCCCTCCACTAATCCCCTATATAATGTTTTGGTTGTGTTGAAGTCGCTCAAGGTTGCTTGAGAGCAATGCGATACTCGCGGTGCCATTCTCCCTTCCTCGGCCTCTTTATTGATCCACGACTGCAGTTCGGTCATGGAAATGGGCTGCGAGAAAGCGAGCCTCACAAACGGCGACCACACCTGTTCACCGTCGTCTACGTAGAGCCGGAGATGTCGCAGTCTCAGCATGTATCTGCGCATCATCAAGCACGGCATGCCCAGCCCTCCTTTTAACGGGTGTTGGTAGCAAATTATCGCCTGACCATCGGAACGCATCCTTTCCACAAGAAACGGAAGAGGATGCGTTCTAGTTTGGTGGTGGTAGGGTCGGGACAAGGCACGACGGTTAGGCGGTAGTAGATGACGGAAGCGATGTACGTGTTCGCGATAGATAGATAGATAGATAGATAGATAGATAGATAGATAGATAGATAGATAGATA
>NW_021832874.1:27500-30393 GCF_006345805.1 Octopus sinensis
TTTATCTTCTGTAGAACTTGAAAAATTGGAAATAATGAATAAAGAAATTGATTAATTGTTATTCAGTAATGGAAGATGAGATTGTTCCACTGACGTCAGTCGATTCTGTTGAGAAATAGGTCGCTTAATAGAAGTTATAGGGTGGCAAATTGACCGAGTCGGAGAGTATTTTTTTGGTAAATATTCCGGTTCTGAGCGGTCTGAATTGAAATTCTGTAGATTTCGAGCCTCAATAAAAAAATTACCAGTCAAAAAACTGGGATCAGGTGGGTTTTTTTTTCCTCTTACCATTGGACTATCACGCAGTATTAAACCAGTGGAGGCGCAATGGCCCAGTGGTTAGGGCAGCGGACTCGCGGTCATAGGATCGCGGTTTCGATTCCCAGGCCGGGCGTTGTGAGTGTTTATTGAGCGAAAACACCTAAAAGCTCCACGACGCTCCGGCAGGGTATGGTGGTGATCCCTGTGCTGTACTCTTTCAACCCCAACTTTCTCTCACTCTTAACTTTCTGTTTCTGTTGTACCTGTATTTCAAAGGGCCGGCCTTGTCACTCTCTGTGTCACGCTGAATATCCCAGAGAACTACGTTAAGGATGCACGTGTCTGTGGAGTGCTCAGCCACTTACACGTTAATTTCACGAGCAGGCTGTTCCGTTGATTCGGATCAACCGGAACCCTCATCGTCGTAACCGACGGAGTGCTTCCTAAAGTATTAAACTTTAGGATGGGAAAATACTGTAGGAATATACATACTTTATAAACTTCCAGACGAATTTAGAAGAGCAATTATGGGATCATGATGATATCCTCAAAATCAACAGGCAACCATCTGCATCAAAAGATTAACACGAAGATACTAACACAAAAAGATGCAACAAAAAACAGTCAAAATTTCATTTACATTATTTACATTTGACGGAAATTTGTTATCGTATTTCGTTTTTGGATTTGGTTTGCAAGATTCTTTATGTGAGTTCGTGTGTTGAAGCATATTCTGTTGTGTCTGGGGAGAGTCATTTTCTTTTTGTGCCTTATTATGTAACACACACACACCAGTAAAATTTCCACTTTTTTTTCTTATTTTTATTTTCCTAAAATTTTCGTTGCGTCTTGCAACCTTTTCAAAACTAATGAAAAGGTTGCAAGAGGCAACGAAAATTTTAGGAAAATAAAACTAATAAATAAATGGAAATTTTACCGGTGAGTGTGTTAAATTATAAGGTACCAAAAGAGAATGACTCTCCCCAGACACAACAGAATATCCTCATCTTGTTTGCTGTTAACACAACGTTTCGGCTGGTATACCCTCCAGCCTTCATCAGGTGTCTTGGGGAAATTTCGAACTTGGGTTCTCCTTCCTAAGGTATTTTTCTGTTTTCCCTAACACACCTGATGAAGGCTAAACAAAGAAGATGAGGACTCCGTCAAATGTAAATAATGTACATAAATCTTCATCTCTTAAAAATAGAACTGAGTTAAAATTTTATACCGACAAATGACCAGTGGTGGCACATGGGGTCGCGATCGAGGGATCGCAGGTTCGAATCTCAGACCGGGCGGTGTGTATTTATGAGTGAAACATCTAAGCCTCCACGCGGCTCCGGCAGAAGGTAATGGCGAACTGCTGCTGACTCTTTCGCCACAACTTTCTCTCACTCTTTCCTCCTACATCTAGCAGCTCACTTGCAACGGACCGGCGTCCCGTACAGGTGGGGAACCTATACGCCAACGAAACCGGGAAACCAACCCTAATCAGCCAGGCATAGCACGAGAAGGACAAACAATAACAACAAACAAATGAACACGTGACTGTTGATTCTGTGAAAAAAATCCTTTGGCGGGAAGTCTACAGTATATAAGAAACAAGAGGGATACCAAATGTAAATGTTGGTTTATAAAACAAGTTTGGATAGAAAGAGTCGACGGCTTCCTGTAGGATTCGAAACCACATCTGTTGACATGATGGTGTGTGTGTGAGTGTGTGTGTGTGTGTGTGTGTGTGTGGTGTGTGTGCGTGTATTTATATTCTTTTATTTGTTTCCGTCATTTGACTGCGGGCATGCAGGAGCAACGCCTTTAGTTGAACAAATCGACCCCAGGACTTATTCTTTGTAAGCCTAGTACTAATCTATTTCGGTCTCTTTTGACAAACCGCTAGGTTCGGTGACGTAAACACACCAGCATCGGTTATCAAGCGATAGTGTACACACACACAGAATCGCTACTCACTACACATTCTTTATTTTCTCTCCTTGTTTCTTTTTGTGTTCCTTTCTGAGGAAGAGCGTAGGCTCGAAACGTTAAAGACTCTTTCACTTCCGAGCGTTTAAAATAAGTACATGCTTTTTTTGTCTACACACACCTGTCTTCGACTTTTGTTTTTACGAAGTTTTCTATCTTCGGAACAAGAACCAGATTATCCTCGCAATTTCGGGCCTGATTATTCTTGAGATTGCTCTAATCTGGCTAGCCCCAAGGAAAAACTAAACTATGAGCATTAGATCCTTGGAAAAAGCAGCGAATGTATACAAAACTAGGACGGAAAAATCGGACAATGTTACACAAATATAAATACAATAAAAGTACAATAAAAAAAATAAGAGGCTTCTTTCAGTTCCGTCTACGAAATCCACTCACAAGGCTTTGGTCGGCCCGAGGCTATAGGAGATGACACATGCCCAAGGTGCCACGCAATCAGACGGAACCCAGAAGCATGTGGTTGTAAGTAAGCTACTTACCACACAGCCACCTCTGCACCTAAACCTAGTGGTTCGACAAAACAGACCGATATCTCCAGTACCAAGCTATAAAAAATTAATAAGTATTTGAGTTGAATCGTTCGACTAAAGTCAACATGGTGCCCCAGCATGGCGGGAGTCTTCTGACTGAAAGA
>NW_021832875.1:5000-10000 GCF_006345805.1 Octopus sinensis
ATATGTGGCTATACCTATACACAAACACACACACTATATATATATTTATGTATATATACATGTATATGCATAAATGTAAATATACACATATACACAGAATACGTTTATATACAAACAGAAATACATGAGTGTATAAATATATACATGCATATATACGACTATATACATATGTGTGTGTCAGTGAGTGTATATATGTTGAAGGAATCCGGGGTAGAGGTAGACCCAGGAAGGCATATGATGAGGTGGTGAAGCATGACCTTCGAATGTTGGGCCTTGCAGAAGCAATGAGGAAAGACAGAGACCTCTGGAGATATGCTGTAACTGTGAAGACCCAGCAAATAAAGTGAGTTCACGGCTGTATCCTACACCAGTTTCGCATAACCAGCCCCAGCCCATTCAAAAGACCTGCTATGCTTACCTTGGATTGTAGGGCGACCTGCTGTGCTTGAGGAGACCTATTGAGTCAAGTACATCAACATCAAAATGAAAATCAAATGGAAATTATAGTTGTGGTACCCGTGCTGGTGGCACATAAAAAGCACCATCCAAATGTGGCCGATGCCAGCGCTGCCTTGACAGCCTTCCATGCTGGTGGCACATAAAAAACACCAACCGATCATGGCCATTGCCAGCCTCCTCTGGCCCCTGTGCCGGTGGCACGTAAAAAGCACCATCCAAACGTGGCTGATGCCAGCGCTGCCTTGACAGGCTTCCATGCTGGTGACACATAAAAAGCACCAACCGATCATGGCCATTGCTAGCCTCCTCTGGCCCCTGTGCCGGTGGCACTTAAAAAGCACCATCCAAACGTGGCCGATGCCAGCACTGCCTTGACAGGCTTCCATGCTGGTGGCACATAAAAAGCACCATTGCCAGCCTCCTCTTGCCCCTGTGCCGGTGGCACATAAAAAGCAGTCACTACACTCATGGAGTGGTTGGCGTTAGGAAGGGCATCCAGCTGTAGAAACACTGCCAGATCAGGCTGGAGCCTGGTGCAGCCTCCTGGCTTCTCAGACCCCAGTCGAACCATCCAACCCATGTTAGCATGGAAAATGGAGATTAAATGATGATGATGATGATTATGATGATGATGACATATGTAATATAGTAATATAGATAGTATAAAGGCTGAATGTGGGTTCTTTCATTGATTGGAAGTTTCCAAAAAAGATTTCTAATTTTGGCTCTTCATACTTTGCTGGGAATTTACAGGCATAAATTTGTGAAGATATGAAGTTAGTACTTGTATATAATGTATGATGAATTTATGGAATGAAGTTCCATAAATCCCCTCAATTTTGTTAAGAATGGAGGAAACAAGTCATTAAAATTTATAAGAGGATTAATTCTTGCAGACAATCGTTTCGTACAGAGATATAATAATAATAATAATAATAATAATAATAATAATAATAATAATAATATAAATTCATGACTGAATCAAAAGAAATTAAATATCAACATACAGGTGCAGGAGTGGCTGTGTGGTAAGTAGCTTGCTTACCAACCACATGGTTCTGGGTTCAGTTCCACTGCGTGGCACCTTGGGCAAGTGTCTTCTACTATAGCTTCGGGCCAGCCAAACCCCATAAAAAATAGGGATTTTCATAGAAAAAAAGCACCTCTTTGATGTAAATAATTTTTGGTGTTAACATGGTCTGATTTGAATATTTTTTTCTATGGAAGGAAGAGCAAGCCATCTTCTATCATGCTCTCAATTTTGGTCAACTTGTGCTGCAGGGTTTCGAAGGAGATAGTGTTAGTTGAAGGCTACCAAACCTGCCATACACAGACAACTTCAGCTTTATATATAGATTGTATATATAACATAATTCAAACGTGTAGCTTTTTTGTGCATTTTGTTTGCAGAAAATAAAGAAATAACAGTAATAACGTTTAATAAATGTTGCTTACTGCAAGTAATGGATGATTCTTTTATGAATTCATTGCTTTCAGGCTTAGCTTAAGGTATTTTCATGCCCGACATCACAAAATGCGTCTGAATAAACATTGTTGGACAGCAAATAGAGACGTGGACATTGCTTAGAAAATATTTTTCATTTTTAACCTCGTATATAGTACGCATTAGGGATTTGGACCGTTAAATTTTGGGAAAAAATGCAGATTATACTCAGGATTTACAGCATGTATACTCTTTACTCTTTTACTCTTTTACTTGTTTCAGTCATTTGACTGTGGCCATGCTGGAGCACCGCCTTTAGTTGAGCATATCGACCCCGGTACTTATTCTTTGTAAGCCTAGTACTTATTCTATCGGTCTCTTTTGCCAAACCGCTAAGTGACAGTGACGTAAACTCACCAGCATTGGTTGTCAAGCAATGCTGGGGGCACAAACACAGACACACAAACACATACACACACATACATATATATATATACATATATACGACAGGCTTCTTTCAGTTTCCATCTACCAAATCCACTCGCAAGGCATTGGTCAGCCCGGGGCTATAGCAGAAGACACTTGCCCAAGATGCCACACAGTGGGACTGAACCCGGAAACATGTGGCTGGTTAGCAAGCTACTTACCACACAGCCACTCCTGTTGTGTTTATAAATATGAGAAAATGAATTTGAAAATGTAGTTCAATGGGGCAAAAGAAAGAGAGTAAAAAATAAAAGTCTGGCTAGGGATGTGTTGGTAATACAGAAGGTATATTTTAGTATATATAAAAAGATTATTTCAGAGGTAATAATCCAGCTTAGTATTATGTGAGAAGGAATTAGAATGGCAGTATGGTTGTAATGGTATTTGAGTTGTAGGTGTGCCAGGCCAGTATGAATATGAAAAAAAAATATGAGTAGAAAGGTATACATAAGTGTATGAAAATTTACACATAGGCAAAGGAGTGGCTGTGTGGTAAGTAGCTTGCTTACCAACCACATGGTTCCAGGTTCAGTCCCACTGCATGGCTCCTAGGGCAAGTGTCTTCTGCTATAGCCTCAGGCCGACCAAAGCCTTGTGAGTGGATTTCGTAGACGGAAACTGAAAGAAGCCCGTCGTATATATGTGAGTGGCTGTGTGGTAAGTAGCTTGCTTACCAACCACATGGTTCCAGGTTCAATCCCACTGTGTGGTACCTTGAGCAAGTGTCTTCTAATATAGCCTCGGGCCAACCAAAGCCTTGTGAGTGGATTTGGTAGACAGAAACTGAAAGAAGCCCGCCGTATATATGTATAAGTATATATATGTGTGTGTGTTTGTGTGTCTGTGTTTGTCCCCCCAGCATTGCTTGACAACCAATGCTGGTGTGTTTACGTCCCCGTAACTTAGCGGTTTGGCAAAAGAGACCAATAGAATAAGAACTAGGCTTACAAAGAATAAGTCCTGGGGTCGATTTGCTAGACTAAAGGCGGTGCTCCAGCATGGCCACAATCAAATGACTGAAGCAAGTAAAAGAGTATAATATAGAATAAAAATAATCTAATAAGGAGAAGAGTGTGTGTATGTTTTGTCATACCTGTGTACAGACATATTTACATATGAGTATATAGGTACAGGAATTCTTATAGATATACGATTAAGATATACATGTAAAGAAACTGTACAAATATACCCATACAGGTGCAAAAAAGGGGGCACACACATATACATATAACTACACACACATAATAAATTACATGTATATGTATGCGAATATAGATATATATATATGCAGAAACACACGTTCTTATTAATATACATGTCTGTACCTACATATAAAAGTACCTACATATAAAATTTACACTCCAAGGTACATATAAGATCCATACTTACATATATAATGTATATATATATGTATATATAATAAGCATGTATATAAGCACATGCATGCCCACACAAACACAGCTCCAACTATTGTTGTATACAGCTACATCCATATGTACATATAAATATACATACATATACACACATATATATATATATATAGGGAGAGTTTACGAAAAAAACAAAAGATGAAGACAGGTGGTGTACAAAACAAACAGATGTATAAGTATAACGCTCAGGAATAGAAAAAGTCTTTTATGTTTCGAGCCTATGCTCTTCTACAGAAAGGGACACAGAAAAAACAAGGAGAGAAACAAGGAGAGAAAAAAAGGAGAGAAAAAAATGTGTGTAGTGGCTAACGATCTATCATGGCGAACATGTACAGGTATATAAATATGTATATACTTATATATATGTCTGTGTGTGTATTTATACATATATATATATATATATATATCTATATATATATATATATATACACACAAATGAAAGAAAATGGAATTAACAAGATTCTTTGCATAGCATTCACTGACGTTTTCACCTGAATCTCAATTAACTAATTTACATATATACGTGTGCTTTTGTGTGAGTACACACACACACACACACACATATATAAATATATGTGGGTAATAATTCCAAGAAGTGAGACGTGTTTTGGAGAATATAAGAGAAATGGAAAACGGAGACAAATGCACAAGATGTTATTTAAATCATTTATATCACCAACATATGTTTCGATAAATACATTAAAATTAATCCGGGAGGAAAAATAATGTCGAATGATGTATCAATCTCATTAGGGAGGATATTATAAATAATAGTGTTCATTAATAAGCCATCTTCACAGATGTAAGAATTTATAGTAATATAATTTCTTACATCTGTAATGATGACTTATTAATAAACACTTTTATTTATAATCGCCTCCTTGATAAGATTGATACTTTATTCCACATTATTTTTCCTCCCAGATTAAGTTTTATGCATCTATCAAAACGTATGTCAGCGATATATAGGATTTAAATAACATCTTGTGCAATT
The DNA here is from genome assembly GCF_006345805.1 of Octopus sinensis. Lineage (NCBI taxonomy): Eukaryota > Metazoa > Mollusca > Cephalopoda > Octopoda > Octopodidae > Octopus > Octopus sinensis. The sequence continues at coordinate 9,814 of NW_021832875.1, forward strand.
CTCCAATCTGGGAATTGAACTCACAACCTTACAATAATAAGCACAACGCTTAAACCACTGAGCCTTGCACCTTCATATATATGTATATATATATATATATATATATGCACATATTAAATAAAATGGGACACCAAAGCTTCGGCTTTGATGTCCCATTTTATTGAACATATACATGCTCATTAGACTC
>NW_021832875.1:17500-20000 GCF_006345805.1 Octopus sinensis
TGTGCCACCGGCACGAGGGCCAGACGAGGCTGGATATATATATATATATATATATAAGTAAATGAAAGAATGGAGTTGAACAACTAGTTAACAAATATCCTTTATTCTCGACATATGTTTCGAAGGCTGCATATTCCTAATTCCGAAGGAATAAGGAGTACATTATGCAGATTTCTCTTCAGGAAAATCAAGGAACTTATGTCGACATCAAAATGCACAAAAAACTTTTAGCTGACCGCTCTCAAGGAGCCCATGGCTATATATATATATATAAATATATAGACAGAAATACATAAATGCGTACATATATATATGCATGTGTGTGTGTGCATGCTTTGTTTCCTTTTCAAAAATGCCAAGAAAATACTCAACAGATCTTGTACAGAATAATTATTGTTTCAATGCATGCAACTGCCTTCGAGCTGGCAGAAACGTTAGCACGCCGGGCGAAATGCGTAGCTGTATTTCGTCTGCTGTTACGTTCTGAGTTCAAATTCCGCCGATGTCGACTTTGCCTTTCATCCTTTCGGGGTCGATAAATTAAGCACCAATTACGCACTGGGGTTGATGTAATCGACTTAATCCGTTTGTCTGTCCTTGTTTGTCTCCTCTGTGTTTAGCCCCTTGTGGGTAGTAAAGAAACGAATATTCATTTAATATTCATACTTATACATGACACACATATTACCAGGTCATCAAAAGCGTTCTTTTTCCAAAAACATTAAAAATAATCAATTCAGTATTAATACCTCCCTATATAGGCGTGTGGTAAGTAGCTTGCTTACTATCCACATGGTTCCGGGTTCAGTCCCACTGCGTGGCACCTTGGGCAAGTGTCTTCTACTGTAGCCTCAGGCCAACCAAAGCCTTGTGAGTGGATTTGGTGGACGGAAACTGAAAGAAGCTCGTCGTATATATGTATGTATATATATATGTTTGTGTGTCTGTGTTTGTCCCCCTAGCATTGCTTGAAACCGATGCTGGTGTGTTTACGTCCCCGTAACTTTGCAGTTCGGCAAAAGAGACCGATAGAATAAGTACTGGGCTTACAAAGAATAAGTCCCGGGGTCGATTTGCTCGACTAAAGGCGGTGCTCCAGCATGGCCACAGTCAAATGACTGAAACAAGTAAAAGAGTAAAGAGTAAAGAGTATATGATTTGTTATCGCAGTTCATGTGATTTCTGTATATTAATTTTTCAAGGAAGAGCTCTTTCCTTCTCGAGATAAGTTACAATGTAAACGACATTAATAATTACCAAGGAAAATTACTCTAACAGAATTTTCTTGTCTTTTCAAAGACAATTTTTTAAATTTGTTCTTTCGTTTTCACTTTTTTGCCAAAACTTAGACCTAAATTTCCCATTTATCTAGTTTATGGTTGAAATCTGACTGGCACAGTGAGATATTCTTTTTCTTGTTTCAGTCGTTGGACTGAGGCCATGTTGGGGTACTACGTTGGAAAGTTTTGTTTAAGAAAGCTGCCCCAGTATTGATTTAAAGCCTGGCGCATCTTCTATTTGTTGCTTTTGTCAAACCTTTAAGTTAACTCTCTGCAACCCTCTCCCGCTGAGCATCCCTAATCTTGCGGGCCCTTGGGTGCTGGTGTCATGTAAAAAGCACCCATGCTGGTGCTGTGTAAAAGCATTCAGTACACTCTGTAAAGTGGTTGGCATTAGGAAGGGCATCCAGCCATAGAAACCATACCAAAGCAGACATGGGGCCTGAACAGTCCTTCAGCTGGTCAGCTCCAGTCAAACAGTCCGATCTATACCAGCATAGAAATGGAAGTTAAATGATGATAATGATGATGATATACATAGAGTATATAGGCGCAGAAGTGGCTGTGTGGTAAGTAGCTTGTTAACCAGCCACATGGTTCCGGGTTCAGTGGGCAAGTGTCTTCTGCTATAGCCTCGGGCTGACCAAAGCCTTGTGAGTGGATTTGGTAGACGGAAACTGAAAGGAGCCTGTCATATATATATATATGTGTGTGTATATGTTTGTGTGTCTGTGTTTGTCCCTCTAGCATTGCTTGACAACCGATGCTGGTGTGTTTACGTCCCCGTCACTTAGCGGTTCGGCAAAAGAGACCGATAGAATAAGTACTGGGCTTACAAAAGAATAAGTCCCGGGGTCGATTTGCTCGACTAAAGGCAGTGCTCCAGCATGGCCACAGTCAAATGAGTAAAAGAGTAAAAGAGTATAGAGTATTTAATTCGTAAATTGCTGGTCCAACAAAATATGTTCTGTTTCACTTATGGTTTAGTAGAATAAGATTATGGATTAAATATTTTATTCCCTCTAAGACTAACCTTTCAGTACAGTATTCTTAGTTGCAGGACGTAGCTACCTTTTGAAACTATCACCTCCGAGAACACACAAATGCATACGCACATACACACACACACACTCATTTACATATATAAATTATTAGGAATCTAAACAAGTGGAGTAACAGAAGAAATGAAATTGAAAATGCACAGAGATATAAATTAGAAT
>NW_021832875.1:25000-34911 GCF_006345805.1 Octopus sinensis
TTACGAGCTATATGGTTCCGGGTTCAGTTCCACTGCGTGGCACCTTAGGCAAGTGCCTTCCACTATAGCCTCGAGCCGACCAATGCCTTGTGAGTGGATTTGGTAGACGGAAACTGAAAGAAGCCCGTCGTATATATATATATATATATATATGTATGTATGTATGTGTGTGTTTGTGTGTCTGTGTTTGTCCACCCAACATCGCTTGACAACCGATGCTGGTGTGTTTACGTCCCCGTCACTTAGCGGTTCGGCAAAAGAGACCGATAGAATAAGTACTGGGCTTACAAAAGAATAAATTCCGGGGTCGAGTTGCTCGATTAAAGGCGGTGCTCCAGCATGGCCGCAGTCAAATGACTGAAACAAGTAAAAGAGTAAAAGAGTATATATATATATAAATTTATAAATAAGGATAATATCGATATTCAAATATCGATATTATCAAGTGGCCAGCATGGGAAAAAATACCGTACAAAGGTAATAATTTTTTTTTTTAATAATATTTTTTGCTAGTCTATTTTGTCCCTCTGTCTTATCTCATGGTACGATATGAACATTTTAACGTGCTTTTTATAGTCAGGATTTTGACTGCTATTTCGGAATGGTGGTGTCTCTCATACACCCTTATTTTTAGTTATATATATTATATATATATATATATATATATATATATATATATATATATATATATATAAATGTTTGTATTATTATACCTATCTTATAAGTTTGTATTGTTTCAATAACTGGAGTGTGGACATGCTGGGGCACTTCCTTATATATAATATATATATATATATGCACACACACCCATCATACATACATATATAAATGCATACACACACACACACTTACACAAATCTATATACATACATATACATTCATACACACACATACACAAATACAGTGCACACATATAAACTCCTATATTCATACACACACACATATGTACATGGATGCATGCACTCCTATACACACACACATATATACACACTCATACACTCCTACATGTGCCAGCAGCAAAAAACTCGTTAACCCATGCACAAATTAAATCTTATAACATTGATCACAAATTCAACGACAGATGGCGCTGCTATGCAAGATGGATCTTGGCTCATTGCTTCACAAGCAGAGCCAATGTAGGAGCCGCTAGGTGGTCACATGACCTGCTAGAAATAGCAGTAATGTCTCCCTCAAATTGTACTCTGGCATCCTGAATAGAAGGAGCAGTTATATAGAAAGTGTAGTGGGGTGGAGGGAAGGTAATGGTCATGGCAGGAAGGTCTTTCATTGAGGCTTAGATTGAGCAAGAATGCAAGTATAATATTTACTGCCTCTAGCATTAACATTAATAATGATTTAAAATTTTGTTACAAGACCAGAAATTTTCAGAAGGGTTTAAGTTGATTACATCAGCCCCCAATACTCATCTGATACATTTTCTTATCGACCCCCCAAAAGGATGGAAGGCAAAATTGACCTCGGTGGGATTTGAACTCAGAACATAGAGACAGACGAAATGCTGCTAAATATTTTGCCCAGTACAATACCATAATAACAATGATGATAATAATAATAATAATAATGATAATAATAATAATATAATAATAATAATAATAATAATAATAATAATAATATAATAATAATAAGGATGATGATAATAATAATAATAATAATAATAATGATGATGATAATAATAATAATAATAATAATAATGATGATGATGATGAGGAGGAGGAGGAGGATAACAACAATAATGATAATAATAATGATAATAATAAAAATAATAAAAATAATAACAATAATAATAATAATAATAATAATAATAATAATAATAATAATAAGGATGATGATGATAATAATAATAATAATGATAATAATAATAACAATAATAATGATAATAATAATGTTGTTGCTGCCGATACTACTACTACTACTACCACTGCCATTATGCCTATTATACTACAACTAATACCAGCATTGGTTGTCAAGCAATGCTAGGGGGATAAACACACACAACCATACACACACACACACATATATATATATATATATATACGACAGGCTTCTTTCAGTTTCCGTCTACCAAATCCACTCACAAGGCATTGGTTGGCCCGAGGCTATAGCAGAAGACACTTGCCCAAGATGCCACACAGTGGGACTGAACCCGGAACCATGTGGTTTGTAAGCAAGCTACTTACCATACAGCCACTCCTGCGCCTATATATATTTACCTTCCTACTAAATATACACCCTATGTCCCCCTTAAAAGGTCTATACCAAACTTATTCATATAACAATACTCAGTTTGTCGTAATGTTCCATATACTTAACACCTAATATTATATTGGTATATCATTTATTTTGCCTATGATGAGGTTCTGCTTTAAAGAATGAATCGAAACAGCTGTAAAGATCATGTTTATTTTTGCAGTTAATAAATATACTTATTAACTGATGTATCTCTATTTTATTATTTTTCTTGAATATACACAGTGCTAGTAGGGTGCCAAGAGCACCATCTGAGCATGATCGTTGCCAGAGCAGCCAACTGGCTTCTGTACCCGTGGCACATAAAAGGGCACCATTCGAGCATGATCTTTACCAACGTCACTTCACTAGCACGTGTAAAAAGCTTTGAGCGACGTCATTGCCAGTACCACCCGACTGGCCCCCGTGCCAGTGGCATGTAAAAAGCACCCACTACACTCTCGGAGTGCTTGGCGTTAGGAAGGGCATCAAGCTGTAGAAACTCTGCCAGATCAAGATTGGAGCCTGGTGCAGCCATCTGGTTTGCCAGCCCTCAGTGAAAATCGTCCAACCCATGCTAGCATGGAAAGCGGACGTTTAACGATGATGATGATGATACACACACACACACACACACACACATATATATATATCCACACATTGGTGTTGGTTTGTTTATGTCCCCATAACTTAGTGTGGCAAAAGAGACTAGCAAAATAATACCAGAATTTAAAAAGAAAAAAATTATAAATCCTGGGGCCAATTTGTTCAACTAAAACCCTTCAAGACTGAGCATAGCCACAGTCCAATGATTGAAACAAGTAAAAGATGAAAGATAAAAGAATAATGATATTGCTCGATGGACTGACATTGTAATTGAAGGATTTCGGACATTTTCATGAAATCACTTAAAAATGGCATCCTAAGGGAGGTGGGAGAATAAATGGATACCTGTGCCAAGGAAACAACCAATGGTTTTCTGTTAAGTGCCAAACCTTTGTGCAGGTGTGTCAAGGGACCTAGATTGTCTTGAAATTGGATTAAGAGAGAAATTGCAATAAAAAGCTTTTGATAAATGTGGAATTAGATTAGCAATAGTCGCGATGATTCAAAGATACTAAAGATGATATACTACAAAATGTGTGTGCGTGTGTGTGTGTGTATGCGTATGTGTGTGTATATGTGTGTGTATGCGTATGTGTGTGTGTGTGTGTGTTCATTTTTACACACTCTTCCAGCTAGCTGTACTTCTCAATTCTAAAATGAACGTACACACACACAGCAGATACAGGCACACACACATATGTGCACAGATTCAAACTCACACACACACACAGAGCAGATACAAGCATACACATACGTGCATAAATACAAACACACACACATACACACATGGGAGATACACGCACACAGACATATCCAACACACACACACACATATATTCACACACATAGCAAATACAAGCACACACACATGCATGCACACAGATACAAGCACACACATCTACAACACATACACACACAAACATGCATAGATATAAATGCACCCATATGTACACACACAACAGATGCAAGCACATGCATATATGTGCAGAGATACAAACACACATATATCTACATACGTAGGTGCAGGAGTGGCTGTGTGGTAAGTAGCTTGTTTACCAACCACATGGTTCCGGGTTCAGTCCCACTGCGTGGCACCTTGGACAAGTGTCTTCTGCTATAGCCTCGGGCTGACCAAAGCCTTGTGAGTGGAGTTGGTAGACGAAATTGAAGAAGCCCGTCGTATATATAAGTTAAGTTTTTTACATATATATATAATATATATATATATATATATATATGCGCAGGAGTGGCTGTGGGTAAGTAGCTTGTTTTCAACACATGGTTCCGGGTTCAGTCCCACTGCGTGGCACCTTGGACAAGTGTCTTCTGCTATAGCCTCGGGCTGACCAAAGCCTTGTGAGTGGAGTTGGTAGACGGAAATTGAAAGAAGCCCGTCGTATATATAAGTAATTTTTACATATATATATATATATATATGCGCAGGAGTGGCTGTGTGTAAGTAGCTTGTTTTATCAACCACATGGTTCCGGGTTCAGTCCCCACTGCGTGGGCACCTTGGGCAAGTGTCTTCTTCTCTATAGCCCCGGGCCGACCAAAGCCTTGTGAGTGGTTTTGGTAGACAGAAACTGAGAGAAGCCTGTCGTATATATGTATATATAATATTTATGTGTGTGTGTATGTGTTTTGTTGTCTGTGTTTGTCCCCCTAGCATTGCTTGACAACCGATTGCTGTGTGTTTACGTCCCCGTTGCTTAGCGGTTCGGCAAAAGAGACTGATAGAATAAGTACTAGGCTTACAAAGAATAAGTCCTGGGGTCGATCTGCTCGACCAAAGGCGGTGCTCCAGCATAGCCACAGTCAAATGACTGAAACAAGTAGAAGAGTAACTACTACTGCTGCTACTGTTTTTGTTGTTTGTGTTGTTATTATTTTCAATTGCATTTCTTTTGAAATATGAGAGAGAGAGAGAGAGAGAGAGTGAGAGAGAGAGAAAGAGAGTGAGAGAGAAAGTGAGAGAGAGAGCGATGAAGAGAGAGATGAACAGAGAGAGAGAAACAATGCGTGAAAGAAAAAGATGAAGGAGGTAGGAGGACAGCTTGAGTAGAATAGGGGTGGGAGGAGGCAGAGGAGGAGGCGGAGGAGGAGGAGGAGGAGGAGGAGGAGGAAGAGGGGTGGGTGCGAAGGGAGGAGATGACAAAAAGGGAAGGAATTACAAAATGTAATGGAAAAATATTAAAAAACATACAAAAATATTTTTTTTAAAATGGGACTTAAATACAAATAAAACCCGATAAAAAAGGAAATAAAAACCCCCAGAACTCTTTTGAAAAAAATCTTGTTAGGGGAAATTTTTCATTTTGAAAGAAAATTGAAAATGCCAACAAAACAACAACAGCAACAACAATATTATTAATAACAATACCAACAACATCTGTAAGAACAGTATCAATAGTAATTCCTTTTATTAGCCACAGGGGCATTGATGAGGTGGGACATCAAAAGGACAGACAACAATTTGCATGGAGAGCCATAACTATGTCTGTAACAACAACAACAACAACAACAACAATAATAACAGCTGTAACAACAACAATATTAACAACATAACAATAACCATAATGATATCTATAATAAAGACAGCAACATTATCTACAATGTTGGCATCTGTAACAACAACAACAACAACAACAACAATAACAGCTGTAACAACAACAATATTAACAACATATTATTATTACTATTATTATTATTATTATTATTATTATTATTTTCATAATCATAATAATAATAATAATTATTATTATTATATTATCATTATCATTATTATTATCATTATTATTATTATTATCATTATCATTCTTATTATTATCATTATCATTATTATTATTATCATTATCATTATTATTATCATTATCATTATTATTATCATTATCATTATTATTATCATTATCATTATTATTATCATTAATCATATTATTATTATCTATTATATATTCATTCATTATCATTATTTATATTATCATTATTCATTATCATTATATTATCAATTATTGCATTATTATTATCATTATTATCATATTATTATTATATCATTATTCTAATCATTATTACATTATCATTATCATTATTATTATATATCTCATTATTATTATTATTATCATTATCTATTATCATTATCATTATTATTATTATTATCATTATCATTATTATTATCATTATTATTATCATTATCATTATCATTATCATTATCATATATTATTATCATTATCATTATATTATCATTATTTTATTATTATTATCATTATCATTATTATTATCATTATCATTATCATTATTAGATTAGTACATTATCATTATTATTATCATTATCATTATTATTATTATTATTATAACTTTATAGGCATAGGAGTGGCAGTGTGGTAAGTAGCTTGATTACAAACCACATGGTTTCGGGTTCAGTCCCTCTGCGAGGCATCTTGGGCAAGTGCCTTCTTCCTTTATTGGGCTCGTGTCTATTTATGAATCTGTTCCCATGTTTTCTGTCTCCATGTAGGTTCTGTCCCTTTCAGTGAATCTACCCCATAATGATTTGTATAATTAAGACAGCAACATTATCTACAATGTTGGCATCTGTAACAACAATCATAACAACATCTGTAACGATGCTAACATCCATAACGACATCAACAACAACAAAAACAGCAATAATGACATCTATAACGACAATGTTTAACAACAACGACATCAACAGCAATTTCAATAATGACATCCATAACATCAACAACCACAATAATGACATCTGTTACAACAACAACAATTTCAGCAAATAAAATACAAATTATAAACTTAAATGGAAACATAATACATTTTGATTTTTTTTTGTGTATTTTTTGATTAATTTTGTTTATTTTTTGATTAGTTTTGTTTATTGTTTGATTATTTTTGATTATTTTTGTTTATTGTTTGATTATTTTTGTTTATTTTTTGATTATTTTTGTTTATTTTTTGATTATTTTTGTTTATTTTTTTCATTATTTTTGTTTATTTTTTTGATTAATTTTGTTTATTATTTTTGTTTCTTTGTTTTGTTAATGTATGTAACTTTGTTTTTTTTTATATTAAATTTTTATCTTCCTTTTTTAGTTTTCTGTACATTTTTTTCTTTTTTATGACTATTTATTTATTCTTTTTTTTGTGCCGAAAGCGCTTCAGGATAGTGTTTATCTGGTTACTCAAGGGATGTTCTTTGAAAGACACACAGACAGACGGATGGGCAGTCAGATGGCCATACAGAGAGGACCCAGGAGCCAAGAAAAAACGCCTACATATACTTTCACAACATTGCACACAGACAAACACACACACGTTTGTACACACATATATGTGTTTGTAGGGGGATGTATATATATATATATATATATATATACACATATATACATATAAGCATGTATGTATATGGTTAATTTTAAAAATAGAGAAAAAGACACAAAAAAACACAACGTAGGACATAGCACATGCAAAGTATTAATAAAACGCAGAGAAGGAAAAGAGTGGCTGTTTATATTATATATATTATTATATATCTATATATATATGTATATATATATATATATATATATATATATATATTATATATATGTATATGTTATATATGTATATATATATATAATATATATATATATATATATATATGTATAACACTACACACACAACACATACACATCTATCTGTCAGCTATCCATCTGACTATCTAGCCAAATAGTCAGATAGACAACAACGTACATAGATAAATAGATAGATAGATAGATAGATAGATAAATAGATAGATAGACAGACAGACAGGCAGACAGACAGACAGGCAGACAGATAGACAGACAGACAGATAGATAGACAGATAAATAGAAAGATAGATAGACAGGTAGATAGACAAACAGGCAGACAAATAGATAGATAGATAGATAGATAGAGATAGAGAGAGAAAGAAATATAGTATGATAAAATTCTTATTTAACAACTATTATTTTGCAATTTAATAAAACATGTATAAATAATTTATTTTATAATATTTTATAGTAAGGAATAAATTACATGTCTGCATTAATATAAACAATCTTTAAGCTAATGTGGACATTATGTTTGCTCTTTGAGTTAAAAGGAATCCATGTTAAAAAAATAATCCCTGATTAGTTGAATCCATATGCTTCAAAAAAGTGGAGGCGCAATGGCCCAGTGGTTAGGGCAGCGGACTCACGGTCATAGGATCGCGGTTTCGATTCCCAGACCGGGCGTTGTGAGTGTTTATTGAGCGAAAACACCTAAAAGCTCCACGAGGCTCCGGCAGGGGATGGTGGTGATCCCTGCTGTACTCTTTCTCTCACTCTTTCTCTCTGTCTCTGTTGTACCTTTATTTCAAGGGGCCAGCCTTGTCACTCTCTGTGTCACGCTGAATATCCCCGAGAACTACGTTAACGGTACACGTGTCTGTGGAGTGCTCAGCCACTTACACGTTAATTTCACGAGCAGGCTGTTCCGTTGATTCGGATCAACCAAAACCCTCGAGTGCTTCCATACTTCAAAAAAATACCTGTATACATCAGACTTAGTAAAAAGTAAGCAACGTTTTGAAACGTGAAATTCATCACAATATATTACTTTTTTTACTTTTTACTTGTTTCAGTCATGTGACTGTGGCCATGCTGGAGCACCACCTTTAGTCGAGAAAATCGACTAGTACTTATTCTATCGGTCTCTTTTCCCGAACAGCTAAGTTACGGGACATAAACACACCAGCATCGGTTGTCAAGCGATGTTGGGGGGACAAACGCAGACACACAAACATATACACACACATACACATATATACATATATATATACGACGGGCTTCTTTCAGTTTCCATCTACCAAATCCACTCACAAGGCTTTGGTCAGCCCGAGGCTATAGTAGAAGACACTTACCGAAGGTGCCACGCAGTGGGACTGAACCCAGAATCATGTGGTTTGTAGACAAGCTACTTACCACACAACCACTCCTACGCTTATTTCAACAATGCAGAAATTTTATTCATCAAAGTAAGTACCATTACAATCAACACATTTTTGCCAGAGAGTAACAAGTTTGTTTATTACAGTAACATAAAAACCTGGAGTTCTGGAGCTGATGAACTCTTTAAATACTCTTTCAGCATCCGTTTGATTTTTGAACTCATGCTCTTTCAGGAAACCATCAAGGTGCTTGAAAAAGTGGTAGTCGGTAGGAGAAAGGTCTGGGGAATAAGCTGGGTGGGAAAGAACTTTGTAGCCAAGTTCCCTTAACTTCTGGAGCATCATTAGTGAAACATGTGGTCGAGCATTGTCATGAAAAATGATTGACCCTTTTCTGTTGACCCGTTTAGGATAGATGAGTAGCATTTTTGTTCATTTTGGCAATTTCATGGCAATGTTTCTGCAGTAATGGTTTTACAGGATTTTAAGAAGTTATTGTGGATGAGTCCAGCAGTACACCACCTAACAGTCACCATAGCCTGCTTTTTGAAGAGCTCAGGTTTAGTGAAGGCTTTCGGTGCTTCATTTTGGTTCAACCACTGTGAAGAACATTTTTTTATTATTGTACAGAATCCATATATATTTATATTCTCTTTTTTTTACTCTTTTTACTTGTTTCAGTCATTTGACTGCGGCCATACTGGAGCACTGCCTTTAGTCGAGCAAATCGACCCTGGGACTTATTCTTTGTAAGCCCAGTACTTATTCTATCGGTCTTTTTGCCGAACCACTAAGTAACAGGGACGTAAACACACCAACATCGATTGTCAAGCAATGCTACGGGGACAAACACAGACACGCACACATACATATATATATATATATATGCATATATACGACAGGCTTCTTTCAGTTTCCGTCTCCCAAATCCACTCACAAGGCTTTGGTCGGCCTGAGGCTATAGCAGAAGACACTTGCCCAAGATGCCATGCAGTGGGACTGAACCCGGAACCATGTGGTTGGTTAGCAAGCTACATATATATATATCAGAAAATGCAATGAGAAAGGGATGAATGATAATCTTATAAACTTCATTAGCTTACAGCTGTTTCTGT
>NW_021832876.1:0-29499 GCF_006345805.1 Octopus sinensis
TTCTTTTGAGTTGCCATATTAAAATAGACTTCTCTCTATCCTTCAGCAGTCTATTCAACCGATTTGAGACCTTTGATCAGTCTCATAAGGATTTTTCTTTCTACACACACACACACACACACATGTATATATATTTATAAGTGAGCCTTTGTCCCCCCCCACCGCTTGACAACTGGTGTTGTTTACTTTACGTTCCCGTAACATAGCAACTCGACAAAAGTTATCGATAAATAAATACCAGGCTGAAAAATAATTACCGGGATCGGTTCGTCGATACCTCAGCATGGCCGCTACCAAAGACTGAATCATAAGAAAGGAATAAAAGTATAAAAGAATATCACAACACAAGACAATGGAGTGAAACATAATAAGCAGGGTTTCAAATGGTACAAAATTCAATTCGCTTATTGAAATGGTTCAAAATTCAAGGCGGCGAGCTGGCAGAAACGTTAGCACGCCGGGCGAAATGCTTAGCGGTATTTCGTCTGCCGTTACGTTCTGAGTTCAAATTCCGCGAGGTCGACTTTGCCTTTCATCCTTTCGGAGTCGATAAATTAAGTACCAGTTACGCACTGGGTCGATATAATCGACTTAATCCGTTTGTCTGTTCTTGTTTGTCCTCCCTGTATTTAGCCCCTTGTGGGTAGTAAAGAAATGGGTATTAGCACGCCGGGCGAAATGCTTAGTGGTATTTCCTCTGCTGCTACGTTCTGAGTTCAAATTCCGCCGAGGTCGACTTTGCTTTTCATCCTTTTGGGTCTATTAAATAAGTACCAGTTACGCACTGAGGTCGATATAATCGGGTTAATCCGTTTGTCTGTTCTTGTTTGTCCCCTCTGTGTATAGCCCCTTGTGGGCAGTAAAGAAACAAAGGAAAATTCAATTCGTTTTGTTATCCTTGTGACCATGTTTAGGCCGTTATGTCAGCTGACTCTTGCAATAATTGAAGAGGGGACAGCAGAGTGAGGCAGAAAGAGAGAGAGAGAGAGAGCGAGAGAGGAAGAAAGTCCGGCGCTAAAACCTGTTCTTATGTCAAATCGTATCTCTTTCTTTATTATACTATTCCACTCTCTTTCTTTCTTTCGCTCTCTTCATCTTCTTCTTTCTCACTCTCTAGCTGTCTCAAGTCCTGTCTCTCTCTCTCTCTCTCTCTGAGTACTTCTCTTTGTATATGACTTGTGCGTCTTCGCTTGCATCTGCGCGTACTTTCCAGACGTCTGTTTTGCGTCCGTGTTCCTCAAGCAATGTGTACGCATTAACTAAGTGTGGAGTGCTCGGCCACTTACACATTGATTTCACAAGCGGGTTGTTCTGTTGATCGGATCAGCTGGAAAACTCGTCGTGGTGACCGACAGAGTGACAGTTCATATACATGTATTTATGTATAATATATACATATTTTATATTATGCACTTTTCTTTGCTATCAATCTTCTATCTATCTATCTAATATCTATCTATCTATCTATCTAATATATTCTTATATATAGATATATATATATATATATATGTACGTGTATCTCTCTATACATGTTGTGTTGTGTGTGTGTGTGTGTGTGTTGTGCGTGTACAATTGAAAAATAGGATAAAATCTTTATAAGAATTATCCAAGTAGTTAGCGTAAAAATCCTCATAAAGGAAAAATCTTTCAATTTTTCTCTTAATATATTTATTTTATTGAGGCCATTACTATACATAAATGCCACACACTAGGAAGGACTCTTAAAGTCAAAACTACAAAATAAAAAACACAGTGTACCGAATATATATATATAATAATAATATATATATATATAATATAATATATATATATATATATTATATTATATATATATATATTTATATATATATATATATATATGTAAATATATAGGAAAAAAAACACCTTTATAACAATACAACAATGAAATAACAATGATATAATTAAATTATACCATATAGAAAAAAAAAAATTAATATAAAATAAAAACATATACCAATAATTAAGTAATGTACAAAATAATAAATAAAAGGTATATGATTGGTAAAAGGGCAATACCTGTAGTGTGTGTGTGTGTGTGTGTGTGTGTGTGTGTGTATAAGGTTAGTAGAGATAGAGGCTGGAATAATCGTCTCAGGGATAAAGAAATCCGTGGTACTACCGGTATAATTATATATGTTAACCCTGGACATACATATGCAAGCATATTATGCTCGTAGATTACAGGTAATGACAAAGATAAACACGAGCTTATCAGGGATCAAATTTAATGTAAGCAGAAAATGGAGAAATATTGATCAACAACAATTGACTTATATCAATTATTATTTTTTAATTCAATACAAATAGATTGCACGGGATCCAGTCTATTTGTATTGAATTAAAAAATTGTTGTTGATCAATATTTCTCATTTTCTGTTTACTTTATATAAATATGTGTGTGTGTGTGCGTGCATGTGTGTGTGTCTGTATATGATTTGCCATAGGCGGCGAGCTGGCAGAACCGTTAGCACGCCGGGCGAAATGCTTAGCGGTATTTCGTCTGCGGTTACGTTCTGAGTTCAAATTCCGCAGGGGTCGACTTTGCCTTTCATCTTTTCGGGGTCGATAAATTAAGTACCAGTTACGCACTGGGGTCGATATAATCGACTTAATTCGTTTGTCTGTCCTTGTTTGTCCCCTCTATGTTTAGCCCTTTGTGGGCAGTAAAGAAACATATATGATTTGCCATGTTCGACCACTGAACTCGATACGTTTTTTCATTCTCTGCTTATTTCCTCTTATACCTTTCTGTAGAAGAGCGTAGGCTTCAAATGTAAAAGACCTTTCCATTTTCCCGGAGTGCCAAACTAATACACTTGCTTGTTGTTCCCACACTGTCTTTTCTATTTTTCTATAAATCTCAACTATATATATATGTGTGTGTGTATGGCTATCCCCTCACCACTATCCACACCTCCCTTGCCAGAGCACTTCCGTGGACCGTGCATCTGCTCTATCCCTCCGCTCCCACCCCGCCGTCTCCCGTTTCCCCTTACCTCTCCAACACCACCCTCCTCACCGGCACCCATCATCGACCCTATCATATCACCGATTCCTTCACCTGCACTTCTACCAATGTCATCTACTGCATCTCCTGCTCTCTCTCTGCCCTTCTCTATACATCGGGCAAACGGAACGCCGCGTGGTTCACCGGTTCGCGGAACACCTCTGAGACATCCGACTCGGCAATGACACCTCGGTCTCGCGCCATTTTCGCTCTACCGGTCACTCTTTGCAACACCTGTCTGTGTTCGTATCGTCCTGGTACAGGGGCCATCCGGACTCCTGTTTGCGCCGTGAACAGAGATTAATCTTCTCTCTTCGCTCCTTTGCGCCACATCGGCTCAACTCTTCTCCCCTCTTCATCTAACCTCCTCCCTTCTCCTCTCTCCCTCTCACACCTACTTCCTCCCACCCACCTCTCCTCTCTTGCTCCGACTCCTACTTCTTCTCTTCACTCCTACTCTCCTTCTCTCCTCTTCACTCCTACCCACCTTCTCCCTTCCCCCTCTTCCTTTGATCGTCACCCCTCCCTCATAACCCCATTCTACACAATCCAACCCCACCTTCCCTATCCATCGCATCCCACCCCACCCCATCCCTTACACCCACTCATACATATCCCACCTCTACCCCCACTCTCAGCCTACACACATACCTTACCTCTGCCTAACCTACACCCAACCCTTGCTTTACCCACTCTTGCCTCCCCCACATCCCAACACCATCACACCACACACCACTACGCTATACACCACCATACCACACAACACCACACAATATCACATCACACCACCACGCACACTCTAGCACTGACCACTTCCCTGCCCCACATCCACACACCTACACATACACACATGCACACGTCAAGGTCACCAGCTCTCTTCAACACGCACATTATGCTCTCTTATACACACACACGCGCACCTTCGTTTTGGGATCACCAGTACTTTATTATCTCCCCTTCTTCCTAGCTCTCCTGTGTGACCCCTCTGTCCAGCATTCGCCATGATAGATCGCTAGTCACTACACATTCTTTATTTTCTCTCCTTGTTTCTTTCTGTGTTCCTTTCTGTAGAAGCATAGGCTTGAAACGTTAAAGGTTTTTTCTCTTCCCGAGCGTTAAACTAATGCATATGTTTGTTGTCTACACCACATGTCTTTGTCTTTTGTTTTTTCTGAATTCTCCCCCCATATGTTTAATATATATATATATATTATTATATATAATATATATATATATATTTACACAGTAACACACATGCACGTACATAATTTTATTGACAATTGTTTCACTGGTCGTGACTAATTCAAAGTGTTACTTTCAATAAGGCACAACCGACCGATATCTCAGTAATATCACAGAACACAGAACACACACACACACGCACACATAATATGAAAGGAAGAAAATGGAATTTAAACAGCATACTATACCCGAATATAAATTCATTACAATATATATATATACTATATATATATATATATATATAATATATATTATATATATATATATATAATATATATATATACACAGGGTGGCAATATAGTCTCTATACAGTTACAGTAACAATTAAGACAAAGCAATTAATCTCAACAGTCCAGAAATTTTATTAGTAAGATGGTTCTGGTTAATTCTGGTGAATAACAATAAATAGCTATGGTAAACAATAGTAAATTAATTACCGACACTGCTCGAACTGCAAGCCACCTGCTTCAATGCATTTCCTACAACGTTAGAGACCGCTTTGACAAATGTCATGACACGAATGGTTCAGACGGCTTAAGTCTACAAATGCATCTCGAATAAATTGCTTGAGGTCATCGATATTTGATTAAAAATGACACTCGAGAGCAAGCCAACAGGTATAAGGCATTAAGTTAGATAATAGATTAAGTAAACTTCTCTCATTGGTGAGATTAACTTCCGAAAAGCTACAATTATAGACAAACTTTTATGATTTATAAGCTACAGACGCGAACCTGTTGCTTTGCTTTTTCTCTGATTCTGCTTTGCTTTTTTTTTTTTTATAAGTAACTGTATAGTTTCTTTATTGCCACCCTGTATATATATAGTTCAAATTTATAAAAAAAACAAAGACGAAGACAGGTGTAGGAACAAAAAGCGAGTGAATTAGTTTGACGCTCGGGAAAATAGATTAAGTCTTTTACGTTTCGAGCCTACGCTCCTCGACAGAAAGGAAAAGAGGAAATAGAGAATGAGAAAAAAAAAGTGTCGAGTTCAGTGGTCCAAGATGGCGAATGATAGTTGTGTGGTAAGACGTTTGCTTCTCAACCACATGGTTCCGGGTTCAATTCCACTGCGTGGCACATTGGGGAGGTGTCTTCTACTATAGCCTAAGGCCAACCAAATCCTTGTGAGTGGATTTGGTAGACGGAAACTGAAAGGAGACCGTCGTATATGTATGTATGTATGTGTGTTGTATGTGTGTATGTGTGTGTGTGTGTGTGTGTGTGTGTGTGTGTATGTGTGTGTGAGTCATTGTGTCTTTGTTTGTCCCCCTTCACCACTTAACGATTGGTATTGCTGTGTTTACCTCCCCCTAACCTAGAGGTTCGGCAAAACAGGCCAATAAATATAAGTACTCGGCTTAAAAAATGAGTCCTGGGGTCGATTTGTTCGACTAACATACTTCAAGGTGATGCTCCAGCATGGCCACAGTCATATGTCTGAAGCAAGTAAAAGAATAAAAGAATAAAAGAACATATATATGTGTATATATATATATATAATATCTTTTTGTATTTCGAGGGCAATCATTTTTATTTTTTGGCTTTTTGCCAAATTAACACACGCACTATATATTCGTTCTTCACTCATGTATTACTGTTCTTATATTAACTCATGTTCATTGTCCGGAAATCTTTCGTCACACATCTGTGACCTCTTCAACAACACTTTACATCCCCGTGTGTGCTCCTGCTCCGCTTAGTCCAGAAACACACACGAGGACGGGGAGTGTCACTGAAAATGTCACTGATGTGTGACGAAAGATTTCCGGACAATGGGCATGAGTTAAATAAGAACAGTAATAAACGAGTGAAGAATGAATATATATTTCGTGTGTTTATTTGGCAAAAATTGACCATCCCGAAATACATCTGTTTCAATATTCGGTTTCACACCTTGCGATGCAAATCATAAAAGTATAGACACACACAACCTGTGTGTGTGTATGTGTGTGTACGTGTGTGTGTGTGTGTGCGTGCGTGCGTGCGTGTGTGTGTGTGTGTGTGTGTGTGTGTGTGTGTGTGTGTAGATGATCAGATGCATTAAGTTCTTTATTCAGTTAAAGCTCGTTCATTTTCCGTATTATGAGACATAATTCAATTTATTTTGTGTGTTTGTGTAAAAAAATACGGTAAGAAATCAGAAGTTGTCAGATGTGGAGAATGCAGGGGCCGATGTATATAGCAACTGCAGGAAATTATTCTTCCTTCAAAAGTTTACCAAAGCAGATTGCTGCCTTTGCAACGTGAGCTGTCGCTCCGCCCTGTTGGATCCCCATGTAATATCTATCTTAACCGGTTAGGAGTAAGAAATTTTCGATCATAGACCAATATTCATCTTCTGTAACAGTCACAGGGTTTCCCAAGTGGGTTACGAACGTGTAAGCTCTGATCACTTCTGATGTCATAGGGTACGATTCCTTTCCAACCCCAAGTTCAACATGTTTGTTAATGAAGTCATTCGAATGAATATATCTCATCAAACTTTATCAACTAGTGGATAAATTCGCAATATGCTCTAGCTATTTTTTAAAAAATCAGACGCTTATTGCGATCAGTGAGCATAATTTGATATCTTCTGCTGTTGTCCCAACAGCATTTTGTACGGAAACAGGTTCAAATTTTAAGGATACGCCGCATCAACGTCAGCCAGACAGCAACCTGTTCAGACGGCATTCAGTCTGATGTTTTTCTGGTCTTCTAAACACTCCATTACACGCTTAATTATAGCTTCGTTCTTGAGTAACTGAGGTTGGTTATTGGGTTGTGTTCCTCAAAACAACTGATCAAACACCTAATCTGTTCCTCAAAATGAGTGATCAACCATCTAATCATTGATTCGCTCAGAGAATCTCTCACGCCGTAGTGAGCAAAAATGATGAGCAAATTTCACAATTTGTGATCGACATTCAGGCGTGAATTTTTCCAAGTAAATCTCCCGGGTCTTCTTTATAAAATTGATCCACCTTATATGTATGTGTGTATGTATGCATGTATGTATGTAGCTGAAACTTCACAAATTATTTATACACATACACACACATATATATATATATACATATATATATATATATATATATAATATATATATATATATATATATATATATATATATATATTATATATATATATATAATATATATATATATATGTATATATATATATATTATATATATATATATATAAACATGCTCAAATACATGTATGTATGTACGTATGCATGTATATATATATGTATGTATGTATGTATGTATGTATGTATGCATGTATCTATCTATATACACCTCCCCGCGTCACGACCACCGCAGATTAAGGGATTTCATTCTTGCGGAAAATATAAAGTATGGCCACTAACTTGTTTTTCAAAATCATTGAATCTTTTATTATATTCTTCTATTAATGTGTCTAAAACTGACTCGTATTCTCCAAAAGATTCATAGATATCTTCATTTTAGCTCATTACCTT
Organism: Octopus sinensis; assembly: GCF_006345805.1. Taxonomy (NCBI): domain Eukaryota; kingdom Metazoa; phylum Mollusca; class Cephalopoda; order Octopoda; family Octopodidae; genus Octopus; species Octopus sinensis. Next base: position 7,739 of record NW_021832876.1, read on the forward strand.
CGTAAGCCGAGGAAAGTGTTCTTCTGGAAGTTTTGATTGAGCCAAAAGGAACTTGAAAAACGACAATTTTTTTCTAAATGCCCAAATTTTTTGCCAAACATCATACATTAACTCATTTTGTTTTGACATCACATCACATAAAAATGCAACATCTCTGTGAAAATTTAGATCTGATAAATCACAATGTTTGTTGTTTTCTTTGAAAATAAAATTTTGACCAATACTTTCCCTTGCGATAACCAGCGTACTTTTGAGTGATAAGGCAAATCCACAATAATTACATCCATCATCAGCATGTTTCGAAACTGACGATGCCTCAGGGCATTTGTTTGTATATAGTTTACAATACTTATAACCTTCTGCAAAGTGTCATTTAAACAGAGATTTTGCTGATGTAAAATACAATGAAAAGAAATCAGTACACTTGGTTCCTTGGTTACTCTTTTAAGATGTGCAATAAATCCTTCATTTTCAGCCATCATAGCTGGAGCACCATCCGTGCTCACACTTATCAAATTAGTAAAATTTAGTTTTATGATATTGCTCTTTGAATTTGTTAAAAATATCTATCCCTCGTGTCCTTCCTTTAAGGTTGCCTAAAGCAAATAATTCTTCATATAATTGAAAAATCATCATTTACAGCACGAATAAAATACAATACTTGTGCTGAATTTGTGGAATCTGTCGATTCACCCAAAGCTACTGAGCAATGTACATTTTCTGTTTGGATTATATTTTTCAATTACTCTGTTTACATTACAGGCCAATTCATGCTATCGATCTGTATTAGTCCTTCTTGAAAGAGGCATCTTTTTATATTTGTTAACTTTATCAGGATCTATACATCCTACAACTTCTAAAATACATTCCCTTATGAGTTCTGCACTGCTGAATGGCTTACCTTTTTTCCAAGCAAATATTCAACTTTATAGATGGCTTCTGTCATAGCCTTCCCTTGATGCAACACAGATTGCAAAAATTGTCTTTGCTTCTATTTTCCATCTTTTAATTTCTGCAATGCTATCTTTCGAGACTCACCCTCTAATTTGACATATTTATTGCCTTTATGAAGAGAATAATGTTGCTGTGCATTGAATTTCTTAACCGCTAAAATTGCGGTATCACAAAAGAAGCAAGACATTTTGCCTCCACAATTTACTTAAAAATATTGCAATTCCCATTCTTCATTGAAAATACTATTTTCTTCTTTCAAAGTTCGTCTTAATTTTTTTGACATAATTTTGGGTTAAAAAGAAATGTATTTATTCTGAAAAACCATAAAAAAATAAAAGTTTAATAATGAATTAATAAAGCCGGCCGCACACTGACCCAAATAAAACAGTCTTAGACAAGACACGACAAACTAGCATCCAAAACCGTGTTTTTGGTTTTGACTTTAGCAATTGTTACTACCATTCGAGACTAAACAATATCTAGATTAGCTATAATTTTCTTTCTGTAATTAGTACAGCTATTTAAATAAATAAATAAATGCGCCCTTTTAAAGCCTAGCCAGGCTCATGAGCCCGTTTTCCTGGTTTCTATGGTGTATGTGCTCCCCAGCTGGACCGGACGCCAGTCCATCGCAGCGTTACTCATTTTTACCAGCTGAGTGGACTGGATACAACGTGAAATTAAGTGTTTTGCTCAAGAACACAACGCGTCTCCCGGTCCAGGAATCGAAAGCACAATCTTACAATCATGATGCTAACACTCTAACCACTAAGCCACGCGCCTCTACAGAACCATTATTTATCATTACCTAATTGTTGCAGAAATAAAATAAAATATCAACGGCTTCCAATCTCACAAAATAATGACCAAGATTCCAAGAACATGGTTTCGGACGCTGATTGACTGTGTCTTGTCTAAGACCGTTTTGTCTGAAGCAGTGTGCAGCCGGTTTAACAGAGAAGCAATGAATACGGTCACTGTATCACTTATCAAGTCTCAATGATAAAAAGCAAGTCTGTAAAATTAACGCACGCACTGATGGATTTACGGTTTCAAATAAGGCTATAACTAATTCAGACTTACAAGATGAGTCAGTATGAAGTTGGCAACGACTACACAATTACTAAGTACGTAGCACAGATCACGATGAAAAGGTGGACAAGACAGAAACTCTTCGTATATTATACGGGAAGTCACTTACTATAACTAAGCTGGTGTAAATGACAAGGAATTATTACCTTTATATACTCGTTGCTTTGAGTTTAAATTCACTGAGTTCAAAGAAAAATGCTTACAATCTCTAGGAATGGCATCACTAAACACAGTTAACTTTCTTTTCGTCTATATGTGTGTGTGTGTATTGTAAGTTTAGGACGTATAAGGATTTTAGACAAAAATATTCAATATCAAAAAGGAAAGAAAATATACCAATGGCCGTAGACGGTTGCACTTGATGGCCCGGAAGGCAGTAGGTTCCTCATCTCTGCTTTAGACTAAACAGCAACAAAAATGCCATTAACAAGAACAATATGGCTACTACCACCACGAACAATTGCTACCACTATCACCAACACCACCATCGTTACCAACCCATTAAATACGACCAACTAGCAACAATAACAGTATCAGCATGATATCAGTGTCTATAGCTACGACTGTTTGTATGTCGACAGCGTCGTGTATGTGCACATGTGCGCGTGTGCAAGAGAGAAAGGGAGATACTGAGAGAGAGAGAGAAAGAGAGCCAGAGAGAGAGAGAGAGAGAGACATGTATGCTTGTATGTCTAAAGAAGATCGTAGCCATGGTACAACCAGTACCGGGAAGGCCACATATTTCACCATCAGAATACGCCAAGGGTAAAAATTTAGAAGTTGTAGATACGTTTGTCTACCTTGGTAGACACCAGATTTTATACTCTCGACGAGGAGGTCAGTTATTGACTTTCTAGAGACCGTGATGCGTTAAGAAAGCTTGAATTGAAACTCTGATCTCGATCAGACATCAAAGTAGCAACAAAACTTGAAGTCTATCAAGCACGTGTCTTAACAGCACTGTTGCACGGATCGGATGCGAAACCTGAAAAGTCTTCTGCAAGCATAGCTAATGTCCCGAGTCATTCCATCAGCGATGCTAGCATAATATTCTAAAGATCTCATAGCGATACAAGAATACTGGGCTGTAGAGGAATTTGATTGTTGCTGTGTTAAAAAAGTTCGAGAACGACCGGGCTACATGCAGATTTGAAATGTGCTGGTAAATATTTGGCAAATGTGAACCCTCTCTCTGAGAAGGGCACGAAGCAGTCATTTTTCTGTGTGACCAGCATAGCCGTGTCTACTTCTCAAAGACAGGCTTACTCAGCTAGAAGCGCAGTCACTGAAAAACACCCGTTTGCCAATATCACATCTAACATGATCTCTTTATGTAACAAAGTGTGCAGGTCAGCCTGTTAGGTAAAGGTAAAGTTACCTTTTCGAGTTATACTGATTCATAAGGGCTGATTTGCCGGTTTCATGGCGTATATATTCCCCACCTGCACGGAATGCCGGTCTGACGCAAGATAACTCATTTTTACCAGCTGAGTGGACTGGAACAACGTAAAATGAAGTGTCTTGCTCAAGAACACAACGCGTCGCCCGTCCAGGAAGCGAAACCATAATCTTGCGATCATGAGTCCAATACCCTAACCACTAAACACGCGCCTCCACAGGTTCACCTGTGAACTCACTCGGCTTCATAAATCCCAACATCCGGGTTAGTGGTTCATAACCAGGGTCCATGTGACCTCCTGTGGCCGTATAAGATTTTTGGGTGTCCACACAAGCAAAGTAGTAAACTGGGGACCCACGTCGTTGATTTGCGTCAAGTACGGGAATGTGGATTCACAACAGTATGTTGAAGAAAAGCAGGAAGTTAGTCGGCGTGCATGTTCACGAAGACGAGGAAATATAATAACAGAATTCAATGATTTTGAAAAAACATAACATCCCTCTGAAACTTGCTTTTCAGCCACACTTAGTAGATGTATCAGAGGCTCCTGAAGAGTTACAAATGGAGCTTATTGAAATGTTGAAGATATCCTGAAGTATTTTAAGGGTCCATGGGAAACAAAAATTGCATTATATGTACTCATTGAAAAACTGCTGGGTTTCTTTCTCCAATGCTTAACATAGTTCAACATGTTTCCTGTTATTGAAAAATGTTCTCTTGGTGGGGAAAAACAAAATAGAAATTTTGAACTAAGTATCTATAAAACTAGGTTTTAAACATTAAATGGTCATGAGGTCCATCAGGATGAAATAGTAATTAAAAGTGGTTGGGGTGCGGCATCGCTTAAAAAATGGTTGAGAACCACCGATCAAGATGTGAAGCAGCTGCTGGAAAACGGCTGTGTAATCAATGTGGAGTGAATTTCCTTGCAAGCCTTAAGTACCATAAGAGACGATAAGGAAACCAAATGTAAAGTGTTTCTTAGAATTTAGAAGTGGCCTTCCTCGGTGACGAGCCGACATCCACTATATGTATGTATGTATGTATGTATGTATGTATGTATGTATGTATGTATGTATGTAGATTGCATTACTTAAAGTTTCCGAAAAGAGAAACACGACCGATCTTTTGGATTCATGCTTTTATCTATCTGTCTATCTATCTATCTATCTATCTATCTATCTATCTATCTATCTATCTATCTATCTATCTATCTACCTACCTATCTATCTATCTATCTATCTATCTATCTATCTATCTATCTATCTAGAAAATGTAAAGTGTTTCTTAGTATGAACTGAATTTAGAAGTGGCCTTCGTCGGTAACCAGCCGACTTCCACTATATGTATGTATGTATGTATGTATGTATGTATGTATGTATGTATGTATGTATGTATGTATGCATGTATGCATGTATCAAAATCCGGCCTTGGATTGCATTACTTAAAGTTTCCGAAAAGAGAAACACGGCCGATCTTTCGAATTCATGCTTTTATCTATCTATCTATCTATCTATCTATCTATCTATCTATCTATCTATCTATCTATCTATCTATCTATCTATCTACATAGATAGATAGATAGACAGACAGATTGATTGGTAGGTATGACTTTACCTTTCATCCTTTCGGGGTCGATAAATTAAGTACCAGTTACGCACTGGGGTCGATGCAATCGACTTAATCCCTTTGTCTGTCCTTGTTTGTCCTCTCTATGTTTAGCCCCATGTGAGCAATAAAGAAATATATATATGTTTATATATATATATATATATATATATATATATATATATATATATATATATATGAGAAGAAATGAAATAGGGAAAATGAATACTAGTTTCAAAATGCAGACCATGACAGTAAAACGTGCCGAAACAAAATGAAAGGTGGGGGAGAAGAAGAAGAAGAAGAAGAAGAAGAAGAAGAAGAAGAAGAAGAAGAAGAAGAAGAAGAAGAAGAAGAAGAAGAAGAAGAAGAAGAAGAAGAAGAAGAAGAAGAAGGTGTGAGGTGAATTTGGGAGGAGGTTTACGATATTTTGCCCTTTTTAATAGATTAAGAATTCCTTACATATAGCCAGAAGGCCAGAAGCTTCTGGTGTGGGGTAAGAGACGATTATATAGAGGACTCAGATAATTGACTCAGGGAAGACATGGAAGCCAAAGTCAACATCGGAAGGATCTGAAATCAGAACGTAAAGGAAACCTAGCAAAATACTGCAATGCATTTTGGTCTGAAAGTCTACCCGATCCTGCTATCTACCATCCTTATAATGAATGTGGGGAATTACTTGCAGGTGAGAAAGAAGATCAGAGAGGGAAGTGAATGAAGGGAGATAATTGTCCATAACGTTGACACCAGCTTGAAGTCTGTTGTAACAAGTGAAGATTTATGTTAAGAATATGCAGTGATCATTCTCTTGTGGAAGAAAGAATACGAAGCCCGTGTGAGTAATAATGCCGGCAGTAGATGCTGGGGACTGTAATGGTGATGGAGATGGTGGGGTGGGTGTGATTATAACGGTTGTGGTGATGGTGGTGGAGGCAGTAGTGGTGATAGTGGCGGCGGCGTTTATTTGTAATGGTCTGAGTGGTAGTGGCGATGGTGGTGGTTGCGGAGATGGAGGCGGCGGCGGCGGCGGTAGTGGTGATCAATATGAAACAAATATTGATTAAGAATCGATGCAAATAATTTGTAGTTGTGAAATGCGTAAATATAAAATTTGATACACAGACACATGCGTGCGCGCATATATTATAATTTTGCTTCAACATATATATATATATATACATATATGTATATAATTATATATATGTGCGCCCGCGTGTGTATTACGTATGTATGTACGTGTGCATATATATATATATATATATATATATATATATATATAGAGAGAGAGAGAGAGAGAGATGAGATAGATAGATAGATAGATAGATTTTAGTGCTTATGGGTGTGTGTGTGTGTGTGTGTGTGCTGTGTGGTGTGTGTGTGTGTGTGTGTAAGAGTGTGTGTGTGAGAGAGAAAGAGAAATTTTATTTCACAGACGACTTGCACTGCAGGACGCTGTCTTCATCAGCTGTCGAGGGGAGTCACAATTCGGCACCTGTAACACTGCCGCGCTACCCCCATATATACATATATATATATATATATAATATATATATATATAAAAGAAGAGAGAGAGAGAGAGAGAGAGATAGATAGATAGATAGGTAGATAAGAGTAGATAGATAGATAGATAGATAGATAGCTAGATATAGATAGATAGATAAGATAGATAGATAGATAGATATATAGATAGATAGATATACAGAAACGCATACATACACATTCACATTAAACTGTGATTCAACCTCCAAAGATGTTTCCAACGTTGATGCTACCAGCAAGTATCCTGATTATTTCTGGCCACACATTGTATGTAGCATGCCCCTTTTCTCCCTACATCTATCTATGCAACCGCTAATCTAAACAAAGTTACATAAGAGACAGAGATGAACAAACCACGGTAGGGCGCAGGATTAATTTATTTTACAGACTTTAGATCCTTCCTTTTCACTTTTAAGTTAATTTTACTTTTCATCTCTTTATGGCTGTTCAATTACTGTCAAGTCGTTAACCGCGAAACTGCGCCCGGCTAATTTTTCTCTTTGTAACCCATGTTGTTGTTTAGCCCAAGGTCAAACATGATTGACCAGAGCTATGATCAAAGGCATCCATTGTGTGTTAGCAGACTGAATGTCACATTATTATCTTACATGTTCTTCTTCTAAGTACGTTTGCGCGTGACTTGAAGAGGATTTGGTTGCTATTTATAGCTTATAACATGATCACGTAGAGGCTCTCTCATTGAGTTGCTGTATTAATGTCATCTACTTATGCATGAATCCTAGAGCCACCGAGTCTCATCCACCATGTCTATCGTCATCGTCGTTTTACACCCTTTACACTCGAGGATGATTGTCCAATATATTTAACTTCTGTGGGACCCACACGTGACTAGGGGAGCCAATATGGGATCCAGAAGTCCTGTCAAAGACCAAACCGGACATTTTATGTCTCGCAGAAAAAAAAACAATTATGTGTTGGTCTTCTGCTTTTTAAATTTCCTTTTTCTTGAGATGTTCAGTTTGCTGGGTTCCATCACATGCATTTTCACCATTTATACACAATGATACAACAGTTTATCGTCTTTTTTTTTTTTAGATATTCCTACAGGTCTTTGAACAACTTCACTTGTCTTTTTCACGTGTTGCTTTCTTCGTTCATCTGAGAGAAAAACACTTGTTTTGGGCAGCCGATGGTCCGGCCACACACGAAATGAAGGTGCCATTAAAACTGATATCGCCTAACCATGATATTGAATTGCACGAACAAACTAACTTTTTTCCGACTGTTCTACAACTAGATTTTCCTCAAACATCGATGATGGTATTAGTCCAATTTATAGAAATGTCAAGCTTTCGGGGCCATTTAGTGTATTGGGTATATCAGCTTCCTTATATACAGTTTGCTGATTGTTTTTCTAGGATCATATACCACTCTCCTATTGTGCTCATATGCATGTGTATGAGTGCGTGTGAACCAATGTGTATATGCGTCGGTTTAAGTCTATGTGTGTTGATGTGTTAATCAGCCGAAATTGTGAAGATGATCCGGTTCTTGACTGATGACTGAGAGCTTCGAAAGTCCCGTCCGTGTTTTTTGTGTCGTCTTCTAAATGTTTCACGTTCTTGTCCCAGTTTGTGTATTTTTTTTTACTTTTACATATATATATATGTATGTATACACGCGCGCGCATACACGCATTCGAAAGGCTTGTTTCGTTTGGCAATTTCAGGAGAACGAAACTAAATCGCAATCGGTTACAAATCGTTATATTTAATATATTAATGCGTATGTGCGTACTTGCGTGTATGCCTGTGGGCATGTATATGCGAATGCATATGTGTGTGTATATATACATACGCACATACATACAAGCACACACACACACATATAAAGAATACAAAAATTAGAACAAGAACGCAACAGGTGACAACAAAACATCCAGACAGTTAGACGATATAAAAAAGGACAGGAAAAAACAAGGACAAATCATTCGGAGTTTTCTATCCTCAGTCGAGTTCCTGATCTTCTCGGCAGCTTCGACTGGTTATACTCGAGATTGCGCCAATCTGGCCAGCCTCAAGAAAAATCTAAGCTAAGAGCACTAGATTCCTTAGAAGAAAGCAAGCGAATGTATACGAAAGCAAGCGAATGTATACGAAAGCAAGGACGAAAAATACGGAGAAACGGTACTCAAATACAACTGCAAACAACAGGACATTAACAACAGGTGTCTTTCGACTAAGAACAATTTAAATTAGGCTGGCGTGTGTGGAAGTGAAGACTTACGGCAGAGACATAAAAGATGGCTGTCATGGGAAGGAATATAAATGCTGCACGGATGGTAGTCGAACCAAGAAAGAAAAGTCAGGCTTGGCAGAACACCGCTAACGTGGATGGAGAGGAGAGAGGTAGAGGCAGAAGGATAGAAGAATTAGGGAGGGACATGTGTGTGTGTGTGGTGTGTGTGTGTGTGTGTATATGCGTGTATTGATTAGTCATTTATGTTACACTGGGTTTACGAGTTCATCTTTATGTTCGACAGGCATTATTTTGTCATGCTGGATTTCTAGCAACCTCTTTACAAGCTACCATGGCGACGACCCGAACACAAAATAGATTGTGGTGGATTGCATAATTACCATTAGAAGCTAATTGATCGTACATACATACATGCATCTCAAAAAGAAAAAAAGATAACTATGGACAACGACTTCGAAATCACCAACTTCTACATCCAGATTACGAATTTACATTTATACCAATAATAATTGGTGTACTTGGTTTTGTGAATAAATGTATAACTGTCAGTCTGGATAAGCTTGGATTTTCAGAAAAATAAATCAAACAACTGATTCCCACATTACAAAGACAATCTGTAAGCAGAACATTAAAACGGTACGAGGATTTTCTCAGGTTTAAAATGTGACATATTGCTTTGTATCGTTGTTAGAAATCAGCTCCTTCATCGAAGGAAGAGTTTGAACAATTAAAAGCAGAATGGAACATACATACACACCTAAACACGCACACATATACATAGAAACTAATAACTCCAAAATACGAACTGAAAAGACACAGAGAACAAAAAAATCACAGGAAAATAAAAAGGCAAAACAAACTAATACTGCAATGAACCAACTTTATTCACTGGTTTCCTTCTAATCCACAGAGTATACAAATAAATGAAGAAAAACAGTATTCTTGTAAATAGAAGCCGTTTGTGTGGAGAGTTAAAAAAAAAATTTGACTCAACATCTGGAATGAAGAAAAAGATTTTATTCAGAATGCATCATGGCTTGATACGTCCGGAAAAGGGATTTGAATCTTACACGTTATAAATATACGCGTTACACGTTATAAATTCACATTTATACCCACTTTTTTTTTATTGGTGCACTTGACTATATTAATAAAAGTCGAGGCGGTTATCTGAGATTTTAGGGCAAGCAAGTGACCAGCTGCTAACACACACTTTACAAATATAATCTGTAAATAGAAGATATGGAGGTGGAGCAATTGCATCTGCAAGTAACGGAGTAGACATCAATGCTCTGATAAAATACTCAATGTTGCAGGAGACTCTGCACTCTTAAGCTTGGGCTATGACAGTGAACTTTATTTGCCCAGCAGTCGAGTTGATATCAAGAGGATGTATCGCTTATTGAGCTTACTGAATCAGGCAGTGAAAAATCAATACAGCTGATTATAGTGTTGAAGTAAACTGGGTCTTCGTAACAACTTGTCCCCAGACATACAGTGAAGGATATAGTGAAGATAAAACATACACACACGCACCACACACACACACACACACATACACACAAACAAACAAACATATGTATGTTTGTATCCACAATATGGCTGCATACTATGTAGAAATGTGCTGGAGTTTCACACATGTAGTATAGTGAATTTAAGAGATTTGATCAGCTGAGATTATCAAAGCTATTAATAGACCAAAACACACACTAGGGCGTGTTTACAAGCCAAAAGACAACAAGGGATATAACTCAAATAAGACCACCTGATCAAAATTTTTGAGATTTATTCACAGGACAGGCTGGAGTCAATTTGGTCTTTAAAACCTACTGTTAAAACAATAGATATGTTTCAATCTTACTACACTAAATCCTTAAATCACATTCTGTTGTGTTGACATGTCCAAAAACAATCAATGTGCATGTGTGGTGGGGTGAGTTAAAGAGAGAGAGACAGGAATTGTGTGTACATATATATATATATATCAGGTCATCCCATAAGTTCTGTCCGAATTTTGACTAAAGAAAACAAGTGAACAAATGTTATATTTAATTGAAATTTAATCATCAATGTACTTTCCCTGATTATCTCTGTCTTTCTTCCATCTATTTACAAGCTTTTTAATCCCATCAATTTAAAACTCTTTTGGTTTCAAAGTGTAGAACTCTGAAATGTCAGTTTCGACATCCTCCTGGTTTGCGAAAATTATGTCCGCTAAAGGATTCTGTAAACTACGAAACAAGTGGTAGCCTGAAGGAGCAAGATTGGAAGAATAAGCTGAATGAGGAATTTTTTCCCCAACCAAGCTCATCGATCTTCTGTGATGGGATCTTTGCAGTGTGGGGTCACGCATTGTCCCGATGAAACATCACTCCTTTCCGATTCACTAAAGCGGGTCTTTTTTTCTTCAAAGCTTGGTTCAAACGCTCTGATTGCTGATAGTAGACTTGAGCATTGATTGTTGCATTAGGTGGTAACAATTCAAAGTGAATTACTCCTTTGCAATCCCACCGGATAGAGAGAAGAGCAGATGTCAATTCGAGATTTGCAGTTGCTTTCGGACAATTCATGAAGTACCCATTTTCCAAGTTTAGGAACCTTTCCAAGTTGCTGAAGATGACGATGAACAGTTGTATGGTTTGAACTAAGCTTTATTGTCAATTCTTCAACTGATAATGCAGGATTTTTTTCAGGTAATGCCTCAAGGAGCTTATCATCAAATTGGAAGAATCCTGTGTGTGCTATGTGAGTGCGTGCGTGTGCATGTGTGTGTGCGCGTGTATGTATGTGTGTGTGCGTGTGTGTGTACGTGTGTGCGTGTGTGTGTACGTGTGTGCGGTGTTGCTGCTGTGTTTATGTCCCATAAATGTAGCGGATCGGCAAAAGAGATCGATAGAATAAGTACCAGGCTTTAAGAAAAGATAAGTACTGGTGTCGATTCATTCCACTATAAATTATTAACGGCGATGCTCCAGCATAGCCGCAGTCTAATAACTGAAACAAGTAAAAGATAAACACACACACACACACCACACACACACACATACACACACACACATACATACATACATACATACATACAAATATATATATCTACATACGTAAATATATCCGTTGCTATTTTGCAAAAGTGTCGTAAGCCCAAAACGTTGCTTTATCAGAAAACGAAAGAATAGGTTCACCATTCCATAGCAAAATCGTTGTACTACACTGACAATTTATGATATCTTGGCATGCGAAGCAGCTGGTGATGCGATAGTTTCATCAAAAGACCCGGCTATTGCAAGCAAAAAGAAATATTGAAAAGAAAAAAACGCATTTGACCAAATTTGACATACGACAGTTTAACATACTGGCAACGATATATATAATATCTATATATATATATATAATAGAATATATATATATATATTATATATTTAATATATATAATCTATATATATATATGCTGATGCTGAGACCCCCTTTCAGTCATGACTGACCGTGGGATTGCACCTAGAAAGTTACCCTCCCAGTACAAGTCCGGGCAAGGTTGTTTATGGAAGACCAGCATACTGGCCACCAGTGTTATCCAATGCCACCATGTTATCTCTCCATGCCACCAGTGTTATCCAAGGGAAAGGCAACGCCGATACAGCTGAGTGAACTGGATCAACGTGAAATAAAATGACTTGCTCAGAACACACAACACGCAGCCCCGGTCCGGGATTCGAACTCACAACCTCACGATCGTAAGCTCGACGCTCTAACCACATGGTTACATATATCATACATATATATATATATATATATAATATATATATATATATATATATAGTATATATATATATATATTATATATATATATATATTATATATATATATATATATATATATATATATTACATACTATATATATGTGTGTGGTGTGTGTGCGTGCATGCGTATGTGTTTCAGTACCAGTTCCTCCTTGGCTTTGAGCACGTTAGGCGACAAGCTGACGCCACTGGTTTCTGTTGAGCGTCGTTTTCTCCGTATCCGGCCATGTGATATTGGTCAATCTCATGTCGAATAGGAATGCTCTGCATTATGCAATATCTAGTATTCCACTTTTTGTTCTTTTATTTCTATCCGGTGGTGTCCATGTCAAAGCTGTTATAGAATGGGCTTTTTTTTTTTTGTTTCTGATAGTCGGTGTATTTGATCTGATAGATTTAATCTTTGCTTTCTGATGATTTTGCTAAGTGGTTCGTGCTGACTTTCTTTACAATGCTTTCATTCGCTATGTGGCTTAGCGAATGCGCCTTTAAAATCCTTCTCAAGGATCATTGGTGAAACACATCTCGCATTCTGTCGATTCTCACGTTACCCATTTGTATCTACTGGTGTATAGAGAAACTGCTAGTTGAACTGCGTCGTTATGGACACCGGGTTTTTGTGGAGGACCAGATAGCTCCCATATGTATATATATATATATATATATATATATATATATATATATATATATATATATATATATATAAATATATATATATATAGGTGGATATGTGGTAAGTAGCTTGCTTATGGAACGGGTTTTTGTGGAGGACAGATAGCTCCTATATATATATATATATATATATATAATAGGTGGATATGTGGTAAGTAGCTTGCTTACCAGCCACATGGTTCCGGGTTCAGTCCCACTGCGTGGCACCTTGGGCAAGTGTCTTCTACTATAGCCTCGGGCCGACCAAAGCCTTGTGAGTGGATTTGGTAGACGGAAACTGAAAGAAGCCCATCGTATGTATATATTTATACATGTGTGTGTGTGTGTTTGTGTGTCTGTGTTTGTCCCCCAACATCGCTTTACGTCCCCGTCACATAGCGGTTCGGCGAAAGAGACCGATAGAATAAGTACTAGGCTTACAAAGAATAAGTCTTGTTGTCGATTTGCATGACTAAAAAGGCGGTGCTCCAGCATGGCCGCAGTCAAATGACTGATACAAATAAAATAGTAAAAGAGTATGTATATAATATTATATATCTATAGGTATATATATAATATACAAATAATTGTTGTTGACAACGATCCGGAGAAATTGTATTCACCTCAATAGACGTCATTGATTGGTTGGAAATTGCCGAAATGCAAGAAATTAAACAATAAACAGCTTACAAAACATACAGAATTTCTCAAGAAAGCCAAGAGAAAAAGATGTGTATAAAACAATTCTACCAGTATACGAAGTTTAAAAGTGTTTAGTTACAAAGAAATATTTCAAAAATCTGCTGGTCAAAGCGAAAAGATCCGATAAACACTTCCAGTCAGTTAAGATCAGGAACCATGAGAGTCACTGTCTGGCACTGCATCAGAGCATTATTATTATTATTATTATTATTATTATTATTATATTATTATATATTATTATTATATTATCATCATCATCATATTGTTATTGTTATTATTATTATTATTATTATTCTTATTATATTATTATTATTATTATTATATTATTATTATTATTATTATTATATTATTATTATTATTATTATTATTATTATTATTATTATTATTATGGTCGCCCTACTGTGAAGTCACGGAAATTTGATGCTCCATAATTTGAAAAATTACTTGTAATCTTTTCAGCCTTCTGTTGTTCTTTTCATTTCTGTTGTTATCGTTACATTTCGGAGATTGTCTAGATTGCGCAGATAGTATATTTGTGTAGAAACACCCACCCTGTTTTGCAGAGGGTGTGCATAAATAATTTTTGAATTTTAACTGCTTTCGACAAAAACAAATATTTTGCAATTTTCTGCAATTTTTTAAAGATGGCTGATAAAAATGTTCGAAAAAGGAACGCGCTCCTTGAAAAATTTTGAGAACAAGGAAATAAATAAGAATATCAACATGGAATGGCCTAAACTTAATGACGTCACCGGGGCGAAAACTGTTTCGGCTCTAAGCAACGTCAAAACTTTAGGTGTCGACAAAGAGAACAACAACAGCAGCAGCAGTAGTGACAACAGCAGCAGCAGCAGCAGCAGCAGCAGCATCAACGGCAACAATTATAATAACAGCAACAACAATACGAAGGAAATAAAACACAAAGATGCAAATATCGCCCCTGTTTCTTTTGTATCAGCGACGAGAAATATGGAGTGCTTCTACATAGTTGAAGAAGAATTAGAATTTGCTAGAAAAATTGTTAAAAGAGATGGGAGAAGGGTTGCTCTAAACCCGCCATCGAACGTCGTAGAAAATATCGCAAAATGCACGGTTACATAATGTTGCATCGGAGTCAAGTCTCGGCGGGTGGCAAATGCTCCCAAGAGCGAAATACAAAAACCTCTTGGGCGCGTGTGGAAACATAAAAACTCACATCACCCGAGGAAAGAAGTTTGGAACCATTGAGGTAAGATTTGGGACAGAAGAAGAAGCTAAATGTAATTCCGCAACCTCTTTAAAGAATGACGATTTTTCTTCTTAATCCCCAACTATCGCGGCCAACGTGTTGCCAAGATTAGGGTGCTGAATGTGACACCTGAAATCAACAAAAACTTTTTCTGAAACCACAATTTCAACACAATTCACAACCACTCCAACAAAATCTGTAAGAACAAGATCAACAACTTCAAAAGCAGCAACAACATCAACAACAGCATGAAATTAAAGAAACACAGAAACAACCGATTATAGAACTTCAAAAGTATTCTTCAGACTGTAGACGAAATGTATCCTTCAATGTCACTGTTGTAAACAAGTGTAACAGGAATTGATGGATTTTGTAAATCAAAATAAAAACAGTATAGAGACAGAGAGAAAAGAATTTGAGGATTTTATCCTCAAAACTCCTACGGGCAGACTTTTGATTAAAACGTCGTCAGATATTTATAAAACTATGATTAAAAAATTCCCCAGGAAGTGTGGGGATTTTAGAAAAAATTATTGACAAAAGACTGCTGGAAGGGCTTTTTAAAAAAAATGTTCGCCAGTACAGAAGTCCGGAACTTCCGGGTTTCTCAAAAACCAAGGTGAGTAACCTCCTTATTTTCTTTCTCCGATTAGCACGGCTGTGCTGAGAATGGGGTGTGTGAATGTGCGTGGCCTGGGATCGGCTTGGAAGCAAGCTCACTTGCTCAATGAACTCAGGTCACTTGACTTGGACGTGGCTGCCATTAGTGAAACAAGGATCTCCGTAAAAAAATGCTCTAGCATCCATTTTCGAAGACTACGAGGTATTCTCATCTTGTGGTCTATTGGGAGCGGGTGGATACTCCGGAAATCTTAATCATTCCATTATATGTAAACCCCCCACACACTTTATGTCTGTCTTTGTATTGTCCCCTCATCCTTCGCCCTGGTGGAAAATAAAAGAATCTCATCATCATCATCATCATCATCATCATCATCATCATCATCATCATCATCATCATCATCATCATCATCATCATCATCATCATTATTTATTATTATTATTATTATTATTATTATTATTATTATTATTATTATTATTATTATTATTATTATTATTATTTATTATTATTATTATTATTATTATTATTATTATATATTATTATTACCCTCGCCTTAGTAATTGTTTTCAATCACGTTTGTTTGTTTGTTTGTGTGTTTGTTTGTTTGTTTGTCTCTGGACAAGATATCTCAAGAACTACCGGATGAATTCGGATGAAACTTTCAGGGATGTTTGGCCTCGTGAGTGGCACGAACCTATTAGAATTTGTAAACGATCCAGCACCGGACAAGGATTCTGGATCATTTTTCCTGTTTTTTTTTTTTTATTAATTTTTGAGAGCGGTCGAGTTCATTTTTAGTATTCCCGTTTGTGAGAGCAGTCGAGTTTATTTCAGATATTCCCATTTTAAAAGTCATCTCTGGCTAATCGTTGAAAGGACGTTGGTGTTGCCTTGGCGGGTTTGCGCTCTCTGAGTGCTCTTGTTGTTATTGAAAACATTTGATGAGGCTCCATGTGACTTAAGTTTCGCAGGCTTCTTTTTGAAACTTAGCTTGTATATATGCATATTGTTATATATATATATATACGTAGATATACACATGGCACACACACGCACACACGTACGCACTGACACACACATCTATATATATATATATATATATATATATATATATATAATATATATATTTTAATCACCACCGCGCCTGGTATGTATGTATACTCTTTTACTCTTTACTCTTTTACTTGTTTTCAGTCATTTGACTGCGGCCATGCTGGAGCACCGCCTTTAGGTCGAGCAAATCGAAACCGGGACTTATTCTTTGTAAGCCAGTACTTATTCATCGGTCTCTTTTGCCGAACCGCTAGATGACGGGGACGTAACAACACCAGCATCGGTTCAAGCAATCTAGGGAGACAAACACAGACACAAACACATACACACACATACATCTATATATATATTATATATACTAACGACAGGCTTCTTTCAGTTCCGTCTACCAATCCACTCACAAAGCATTGTCGGCCGGGCTATATAGCAGAAGACACTTTCCCAAGATGCCACGCAGTGGGACTGAACCCGGAACCATGGGGTGGTTAGCAAGCTACTTACCACACAGCCACTCCTGCTGTCTATATGTATGTATGATGTATGTATGTATGTATGTATGTATTATTAGATGTATACGTCGTAGGAGTGGCTGTGTAGTAAGAAATTTGCTTCCCAACCACATGGTCCCAGGTTCAGTCCCATTGCGTGGAACCTTGGGTAAGTGTCTTCTTCTATAGATTCGGGCCGATCAAAGTCTTGTGAGTGAATTTGGCTGACGGAAACTGAAAGAAGCCCATTGTATGTGTATACATCTACACGTACTTTTGTGTTTGTGTTTGTCCGCCACCACCGCTTGACAACCGGTGTTGGTGTGCTTACGTCACCTTAACTTTGCAGTTCGGCTAAAGAGATCAATAGAATAAGTACCAAGCTTACAAAGGGGAACTGGGTCCGATTCATTCGACTATAATTCTCCAAGGCAGTGCCCCAGCATGGTCGCAGTGTAATAAGTAAAGATAAATTTAAAAGATATATATATTATATATATATAATATATATATATATATATATATATATATATATATATAGGCGCGGAGTGGCTGTGTGGTAAGTAGCTTGCTTACCAACCACATGGTTCCGGGTCAGTCCCACTGCGTGGCATCTTGGGCAAAGTGTATTCTGCTATAAGCCTCGGGCCAACCAAGCCTTGTGAGTGGATTTGGTAGACAAAACTGAAAGAAGCCCGTCGTATATATGTATATATATATATGTGTGTGTGTATGTTTGTGTGTCTGTTTTGTCCTCTAGCATTGCTTGACAACCGATGCTGGTGTGTTTACGGTCCCCGTCACTTCGCGGTTCGGCAAAAGAGACCGATAGAATAAGTACTGGGCTTACAAAGAATAAGTCCTGGGTCGATTTGCCTCGACTAAAGCGGTGCTCCAGCATGGCCGCTGTCAAATGACTGAAAACAAGTAAAGAGTAAAGATTATTTATGTATTATATATATATATATATATATTTATATATATATATATTATATATATATATATAGTATTATAGATATATATGCGCACGCACATGCATACATGCTGCTCGTCCCAAATTATTGTTTTTCCAGGCATTAAAATGTGAAACGCTAACCAGCCAGGCAACCAGCCAGCAAGCCAACAAGACAACAAGACAACCAGTGAACCAGCCAACAAACAAGCCAACCAGTCAACAACCCAACCAACCAACCAACCAACCAACCAACCAGCCACCTAACCAGCCGGCCAGTCACACAGCTAGCCAGTCTGTCAAGCGTCAAGCACACGAAGACGCCCTCTTGCCGGCCAGTAATAACAAGTCCTTCGTTGCACTCACCTCCTTTACTCACATACTACATCTCTCTTTCTCTCCTTTTCTGTCTTTCTCTTCTCCCCCTCTCTCTCTCTCTCTCTCTCTCTCTCGTACACACATATGCATCATCATCATCATCATCATCATCATTGTTCGACCGTGCATATACACACATACATGCACATACGCACGCGCATCGCTCACACTCACACTCATGTGCACATATATGTCACTAGTGCTCACTGCTACTACTACTCCTACATCTTTCCTTTCTTCTAATCTTTCGTCCTCTACTTCTTCTCCTCCTTCTTCTCCTCCTCCTCCCTCCTCTTTCTCATCCACCCCCTTCTATCCTTCTAAACTTCGATGCTGGAGTATTGCTTCGGTGCAAACGATAGTGTTTCTGTGTACGTATGTGTGTTTACGGGGGTGAAGGAGTTGATCTATGATCTATTTATCTATATATATATATATATATATTATATATATATATATATATATATGTATGTATGTATGTATGTAGTATGTATGTTGTATGTATGTATGTATGTATGTATGTATGTATGTATATGTCTGTATATCTATGCATTCATTTACGAATGTTTCTACGTAAGTACATGCGATATGAATATATATATATATATATATATATATATATGTACATGTGTAAGCACACACACATTCACACACACATACACTCATATATATACGCATACCTAATATATTTATATCCACACTCACACAAACACACACACACACCGGCAGCATTGCTTGTCCTTCATCACCTCCCTCTCCAACCGTAAGACCTACCACCATCATCAGCAACACCACCCCACCAACACCAATACCACCACCACTACTACTACTACTACTACTACTCTCAGCGGTTGTTCTTTGCTTCCTTCCTTGTGCTTTTGCCCACCCACTACCATTACCATCTACACCAGCACCAACACCAGCACCACTACCACTATCACCAGTTTCACCCCCTCCCCTCCCCTCTCACCTAGACCTCACCGACCCTACCAATACCACCACCATCACCACCACCATCACCACCACCATCACCCCCTTCACTAGCCACCCACACACCCTCTACAACAACCAGCAGCATCTGTCCCATCACTACAACCACTAAAACCACCAAACACCCCACACCACCCCCTATCCCCACCACCACCACCACCACCACAACCACAGTGACAACTCCCCGCCACCACCACCACCACCATCCCCTCATCAACATCACCGCCACTTCCATCTCTACGAAAACCAAAACACAACTACCACAGCTAGTGCCACCGCCACTACCACCACCACCGCCGCCACCATGGCTGCCAATCCCTCCACACTACAACGACGACAACCATCACCACCACTATCAGAACCGCCATCACCACCCAAGCATCGTTGGCCAGATGTTAAATGTTAAGAGAATTCCTGAGAGCTCTATATTTATTGACGAGCCGCCGCATTTCTTCCTTTCCTCTTCTTGTTCTTCTTTCCTTCTCTTGCAATTCTCTGTAATTCTTCAACTCTGCTGTTACATGCCTCACTCTCTCAGCCTCCCCCTCACTCCTCCATTCTCTCTCTCTCTCTGTATGTATATATGTCTATCTGTCGAGCTGCATGTATGTATGTATGTATGTATGTATCTATCTATCTATCTATCTATCTATCTATCTATCTATCTATATCTATCTATCTATCTATCTATCTATCTAGCCACACATGGATGCTGCCTTATATTTTCTTAGCTTGCATTATATTTCTTCACTGGCACCAGCCTCAAATAACACAACACCTCACCATCCACCGCAACCCCAGCCCAGGACCCTTTGTGTGGTCGTTCGCTTCGCTAGAAATTACAGCAAAAAAGCATTAGAATCAAAACCTATAGTTACAATGAGGGCAAACCAACGAATGAACCTCTCTGCGGTTGATTTGCTTTCTAGATGTAACAGACAATGCCGCTCAAATTATATCTTAGCCTCTGAAGGAGCCTAAAGTCAAAGAAGGATTAGTACAGAGACACTCATCTCGCTAGAAATAGCACTCATATTTCCCTCAGATTAAACCCTGCGTCTTAGGATAGAAAGTGAGATATTCGATAATGTAATTATGGGTTTCTGCACATCATAGGGAGATGGTCACGGCTGGAATGTTTTAATCGAAGATCAGGACAATCAGAGTTAATCTGCTGCTAAATTACATCAATAGAACACGAGCTAATGAAGAAACATCTATGAGTTTATTCAAAATGCTAAAATTAACAGTCAAATCTCGCTTAAATTATAACTTACCGTCTGAAAACGAGGAAGGACACATTGAAAAATGGCAGGCAAAAGAGCAAGAGATCGTTGTTGGAACATCTACTCATAGATCAGCTCGATCAGGGCTGACCTGGGGTTAAATCACTAATAGTAACAAGTACAAAATACTAGAGAACCAGGTTACAGTTGTTTTTGTTATTTAGCCACAGGTAAGCCTTGGTCGAGCTGATCTATGCGTAGATCATTTTGTTTTTTCGGTAGTGATTATTTTGTTTTTTGAAATACATAATCCAATAAGAGAGAGAATTCGGCTGTTATTTCTAGCCAATCGAGTAACAACATAGGGACTCTCTCAGTACACTATATAAAAGTACCTCGTCTTACGTCTGTACTAAAGTCTCTTTCCAGCAACGATGTCTACTTTCACTTTCAATCTTGCTTCTTTCCTACCACTTCAGTAGTCGAACAAGTCTCTACATTCGTACTTTGGGTCGATCCAATGCTTATACACATCTTCCTTCCAGATTTCAGCGTCAACCTCATTGGACGCGACGTTGTCTTCCAGCCTTGAGATGCAGCTTTGAAATAAATACCTATTTCTTTATTACCCACAAGGGGTTAAACACAGAGAAGACAAACAAGGACAGACATAGATATTAAGTCGATTACATCGACCCCAGTGCGTTACTGGTACTTATTTAATCGACCCCGAAAGGATGAAAGGCAAAGTCGACCTCGGCGGAATTTGAACTCAGAACGTAACGGCAGCCGAAATACCGCTAAGCATTTCGCCCGGCGTGCTAACGTTTCTGCCAGCTCGCCGCCTTACCATACACAA
>NW_021832877.1:0-5000 GCF_006345805.1 Octopus sinensis
TAATAATAATAAAACAATAATAATAATAATATAATGATAATAATAATAATATATAATAATGATAATGATGATGATAATAATAGTAATAATAATAATAATAATAATAATAATAATAATAATAATGATAATGATGATGATGATGGTATTAATAATAATAATAAAAATAATAATAATAATAATAATATAATATAATAATAATAATAATAATAATAATAATAATAATAATAATAATAATAATAATAATAATCGTTTCTTTATTGGTCACGGGGAGTCGAACACAAAACAAATAGAGACAATACAAAACGGGGGGAGGCGTGGGTTTTGCACTAAAATCGAGTAAACAATAAAATAGGAATCGCAACAATAAAATTCTCCAAACGGGAGAGGTTCTCACAGGGAAAACCGAGGAACCCCGCATATTCTAGGTATCCCGACCATCAGATGCACCTCAGTAGGCGCCTTTCTTTCATTCACACTAGCCATCCTCGTCACATGCACCAACCTTTCAACAAATTGTCTGGTGGGTGCGGGAAACTTGAAAAACTTGATGAGGGCATGGCTGTCTTCAGTCATGTAAGCGACTGTCTCCGGTGCCAGTCGCTTACATGAATTCCGGTACTCAATTAGTACTTGTTTTATCGACCCTAAAGTGTTGGAAAGCATCGTTAACGTCGGCGGAATTCGAACTTATAATGTAAAATCAGATGAAATGCCACAAAGGATTTTGTCCGGTGCGGCAACATAGAAAAAAAAAGGACGAGGGAGAAAGCGAAATATAAATGGGAAGGTGTTAGGGGAGTCTGACAGAAGTGGGAGGTGGGAATAAGAATGCAATAAATTTTTTTATAATTAAAACCAAATAGAATAAAAGAATTTAAAGGAAATATAAAGTAAACAAATAAATATAGAATATAAAAATAAAGAAATGAAAATGGTGAGAAGTAGAAGAATCATTCCAAGCGATACATATCACGGTATTTTCGAGAATCTTCAAATGCAGCAAAATATATCGTCAGTGATCAGGTCGCAATTCGGAGCGACGAAAATTTTGACGCCATATTAGAAATAAATATTTAAGCGAGTCTCACTGTTTCAGTGTCTCTGCATAACTAACTTGCGTCTTCCACGCATTAATAGCTCTAGTTTCAGTACATAACTCCAGTTGAAAACACTTGTTATGTAAGTACATCTCCGTAACAAGGGCCAAAAAAAAAACAATAAAATAAAATTTAAAAAAAAACCTGGGATCAGCAGATGATTTTTTACAAAAAAAATTTCAGATCTATTCATTTGTTTATGCTGAGAGAAGAATTTGAAGAATTAACGAAATAATGTTTGTTATTTAAACTTATTATGGTGTTAAAGAATCTTCTGAGAAAATTTATCACAAATTAATTTTTTTCTTTTTGTTGCTCTTCTACTCTGATTTTTTTAATATTAGATCGACTACATTTTGAGAACCATGTGGCGCTTTTCTCCCAGAGTTGGAGAGATTTCAGTTCTTCTTTTTCACAGTCCTCTCAGTGTTTCTTCTATTTAAATGCTGATCGTTGAGACTCAAGTTCAAAGATGTTCTTTTAAAATAATCTTGCAGAATTTTGGGTGAAACAAGAAATATTTGTGGACGATTTGCACTTCCATATTTTAGGTTAGGAGAATGAAGTCACCATATTATTATCATATATACTCTGTACTTATTATTTGTAAGCCTAGTACTTATTCTATCGGTCTCTTTTGCCGAACCGCTAAGTTACGGGGACGTAAACAAACCAGCATCGGTTGTCAAGCGATGTTGGGGGACAAACACAGACACACAAACATTTAACACAGACATACACATACGACGGGCTCCTTTCAGTTTCCGTCTACCAAATCCACTCACAAGGCTTTGGTCGGCTCGAGGCTATAGTAGAAGACACTTGCCCAAGGTGCCACGCAGTTGGACTGAACCCGGCACCATGTGGTTGGTAAGCAAACTACTTACTACACAGCCACTCCTTTATAACAAATATCATTTAAATAAGTATATCATTATATATATATATATATATATATATATATATACAGAGAGAGAGATAGTAGATACGTAGATAGATAGATAGATACAGATAGATAGATAGTAGATAGATAGATAGATAGATAGATAGATAGATAGATAGATAGATAGATAGATAGATAGATAGATAGATAGATAGATAGATAGAATTTCAAATAAGTTTCAATTCAAACTTTGTTGCGAGTCTTATTAATTTGTTCCTTATTTACATATCTACGCCCCCAATCTAACGAACCCCGTTCGGAAACAAAATGTTGCCACGCCTTCTTCAAGACGCAACGTGTAATACAATTAGACTCGTGTACGATGTACTAAGAGTTTGTTCAGGTGGAACGAAATTTCTATCGTCCAACCAGAGTAGCAGGAGTGGCTTGTTACTGGCTCTCAGTTTTGATCAAGTAGGTAGTGACCAGATAAATTGTTGCCCCAAGGAGTGTTGCACTCATTAACCAACATAATTTCAAGTTTCAACAACATAGATATACGCATAAGATGAAAACAATCTTGCTATTTCTGGAGTTTTCTATTTTCTATTTGCCTCTAAGCTCTCTTATAAAAGATTGGCGCAACTTTTGTAGAGATTTCAGTGCATTTATATTTCTGTTAGAATCTTTATGATATTCAAACCAAATAAACATTAGGGCTATAATTCCATTTCATATTCCAATAACGTCTCGATTAATTGTTGCTATGATTCCATCCACCTATCCACCCATCCATCCATATATATATATACACACATGGCGGAAAAAAAAAGCAATAGAGGGCATTAAGACGTTCGGACAGATATATTTCTTTATTGCCCACAAGGGGCTAAACATAGAGGGGACAGACAAAGGGATTAAGTCAATTACATAGACTCCAGTGCGTAACTAGTACTTAATTTATCGACCCCGAAAGGATGAAAGGCAAAGTCAACCTCGGCGGAATGTGAACTCACAACGTAACGGCAGACGAAATGCGGCTGCGCATTTCGCCCGGCGTGCTAACGTTTCTGCCAACTCGCCGTTCGGACAGATAGACGACACAAAGGCGGACAAGAGAAACAACAATTAGAAGGACGGGCAAAAAAAAAAGACGTGTCATTCATGGGATTCGTTCATCAGACAAGTACCAAAAGCCCCGACCATTTCGGACAGAGTTTTGCATTTCTTTCATAAATATCTCTAAAAAAATCTCATAACTTCTGTAATGCATCTCTCTTATTTCTTTACTACCCACAAGGGGTTAAACACAGAGAGGACAAAACAAGGACAGACAAAGTGGTTAAGTCGATTAGATCAACCCCAGTATGCAACCGGTACTTAATTTATCGACCCCGAAAGGGGGAAAGGCAAAGTCGACCTCGGCGGAATTTGAACTCAGAACGTAGCGGCAGACGAAATACCGCTTAGCATTTCGCCCGGCGTGCTAGCGTTTCTGCCCGCTCGCCGCCTTCTGAAATGCGTCTATCTGGCTGCGTATTTCATATGGCTTGGTAGGTTTTTATAATGGCCTTCTGTCTCCAAGCGATCTCCAGGCTCTGATCATATGGTGTGTTCTATTTGAAAATCAGAAAAAGAAAAGAGAAGAAAGCAAGAAGGTTGATGAATCTCTTTTAGTATTTGTATACGATTGAGCCATTCTCAATGTGTTTGCGGTTGTGATTTGGGCAGCTATATATAATACTGCAATAGAAAGCATAAACAGAAAACAAAAATGATGTACAATTAAATTGTCATTGACAAGGATGGTTTTGAGACATTCTATGGTAATTAAAAAAAAATTATTTATGTGTTTGGAGGAATCAATATTGGAGCAGAGATTTCGACTGGTGTATGTGTTTTATACTGTTGGTTGGTGATGGATGTAAACATGGCTTTCGAAGACTGTTCGTCAAGGATGAAAAAGAAGTAGATTTAAAATTTATTAATTTTTCTGCAACTGCCGTTTGACATAAGAATGGTGGACGGTGTAGAGGTTGTAAGATAATAATTGTTGGTTTGCAAGATCATAAATTTGAGGCTTTATTTATAGATGAAGAGTAAATCTATGTGTTTACTAGTAGATGTCATAAGTTGGGTGGGGCTTGAACGGAGAATGATGGACAACGATGGTGCGCCGTAAATCTGTAAACAAAATCTCACAGGCGGGCTATGCATAGAGGTAGTATGTACAAGTATAAGTCAATACACATACACACAATCATATGCAGATATATATGTGCCTGTGTACGTGTATTAGTGTGTGTTTATGTGTGCGTGTGTGTGTGTAGCAGTTCTGACCTAAATATCTGGAGAAGAGTTACTGAGAACAAGAGTATAGCGCAAGAGTTTATGGACCAGTCGAAAAAGCAATACTCTGCAATATATGTATGGATATATATATATATATTATATATATATATATATAATATATATATATATATATATATATATATTGATAAAAATGGTAAGACAACAAAAGAAAAAAAGAGACCTCGATATTATGTAAAGGGAGGAATTTATCTGATCTGTAAATATAATATGTGACAATTATTTGGTAGCCATGATAAAACTTCAAGTTTCGGAAGCCGAGGTGGAAATCCACGCCGCCATCTCTTCAGTTATCCGGCCATCGGAAAAATACCGATGGCTGCATGACAAAAGAGATGCACACCTCGACATCCGAAACTTGGAGTTTTATCTTGGCTACCGAATAATTGTCACATATCACATTTACAGATATATATAGAGAGAGAGAACTAAGAGATATAACCTCCATAAAGTAATTCAATTAATACTGAAAGATATATTAATCTAAATATGTTATTATTAACGTTGTATTAAAAATTTCTACACATTATAACTACTTTATTATTACATAAACATAACATATATATATGTATATATATACATATATATATATATATATATATAATATATATATATATATAATAATATATATATATATATATATATAATAC
>NW_021832877.1:10000-17500 GCF_006345805.1 Octopus sinensis
GCTCAATGATTAAAGTTGTTGCTACGTGGTTAGAGAACGAAGTATTTAACCACGTAGCTTTGCCTTTCTGATACACTTCCACTGACAACAAAGTCACTACATACAAACCCGAATGCTTTGCACACAAGAGGTATATACACCAAAGATTATAAGAGGTATACTTAACTATTTTAGCTACAACTGCGTTTATAAATTCAATGAATTTATTGGATATATAACAATCTTAAATGTGTTATTTTTATACCATCCCAACATGAATATTAGAAGAGGGCATGGTTGGAACACAGCGTTTTAACTATTTCTACGCTTAGATTACTAATCGGCATTACAGTTATATAATCGGCATTATAGAGCGGTAGCTCTAGTAGGTCTCTGTTTTAGAGACCACTGGAACAGTGCATAAGCACAATAAAGTCGTATGTATTTAACTTACAAACCCAGTGGTAATTATAGTCATCGGGAATACCGCAGAGGAAATTTTAGAATGAAAAATAAACACTGCTGCCGTGTCAATATTTTACAGAATGCATGCATGACTGTTAATTTCATTACATAACTTGACTAAATAGACACATTAGTGAATTTTGCTTTTTGATGCTGCTCTGTACTACAGAGTAAATCTATTGAGTTTAACCAATAATAGACGACGGTTCTAAAGCCCGTATCTTTATATAGAATATCTTCGTAGAAATAAATATTAGATATAGATATTTTATATAGGCAAGGTGTTTACAACCGTCTGTTACAGTGTTGGCATAAATCTATAGATGCACTATAAAGTATAGAATAACATTGAAATTTAACTTTGTCTATTGTATTCCTCACAACTTTGTTTCAATATTATTCATGTGAGTCAGACATCTCAATGTTTATGTCTTTATTACCCATTCTTAGCATTATTTTGGTAAATATAATTGACAGCACGTAAGGGAAAGCGTATCATCCACAGTCAAAGCACAGTTCTTTCTTACTTACAAAATATTCTGAACATAAATCTATTGATTCTACGAATAATTTCGATAATATTCTTTGAAAAACAACCCTACTATAAGCATAGCAAAATACAATATTTTTTTTAAAAATGTGTTTTCTGTTGTTCTCTAGCAAATCAACTTTGAACGAACAAGTCTCGGAATTCAGGCATTCCTGCTGTTACCAACCAGAATTGTATTCAGAAACACCAAATCTCTAACGAATACTATACAGTCTCCCCTCCGGGGTTAGTCAGTATTGTAAATTACCCAGGAAAAGTAGAATAAATCGTTCAGACCAGCAAATAAAATAATAAATTTCTTGGTGAACCCAAAGATGTTACTGTCACTCTAAGTCAACACCATGACATCTGAAGTTTCTTTACAAAACAATAAAAATATAGGCGTAGGAGTGGCTGTGTGGTAAGTAGCTTGCTTATCAACCAAATGGTTCCGAGTTCAGTCCCACTGCGTGGCACCTTGACTAAGTGTCTTCTACTATAGCCTCGGGCCGACCAAAGCCTTGTGAGTGGATTTGGTCGACGGAAACTGAAAGAATCCCGTCGTATATATGTATATATATATGTTTATATGTATGTGTGTGTATATGTTTGTGTGTCTGTGTTAGTCCCCCCAACATCGCTTGACAACCGATGCTGGTGTGTTTACGTCATCGTAACTTAGCGGTTCGGCAAAAGAGGGACCGATAGAATAAGTACTAGGCTTACAAAAAATAAGTCCTGGGGTCGATTTACTCGACGAAAGGCAGTGCTCAAGCATGGCCATATTCAACCTCGGCTTGATTCATAATTTCCATTCCGCGACTCCTATCTGACAATGTTCCAGTATATACTCGCCCCAAGCTCTTGACGGCTTCTTCTTTGATTGTTGAAATGTTTTCTTCAGCTATTCGAAATTTTAATTCTTTCTGCACTTCCTTAACAAATGTCAGACTACGCGACGTTTTTGGCTCTAAACCGCATCCTTCATCACCACACAAGCTCGTCTAGTCTCAAGAGGGCACTCTGCATGATTTGCTTACCTGTAGATAAAAGTGTCACGTCATCCATAAAGGCTTTCTTAGGCAATCGTACATGGGTGATTTGTTCCGAAAAATGTGGTAAGTAGCTTGCTAACCAGCCACATGGTTCCGGGTTCAGTCCCACTGCGTGGCATCTTGGGCAAGTGTCTTCTGCTATAGCCCCGGGCCGACCAATGCCTTGTGAGAGGATTTGGTAGACGGAAACTGAAAGAAGCCTGTCGTATATATATATATATATATATATATATATATATGTGTGTGTGTGTGTGTGTGTGTATGTTTGTGTGTCTGTGTTTGTCCCTGTTAGCATTGCTTGACAACCGATGCTGGTGTGTTTATGTCCCCGTCACTTAGCGGTTCGGCAAAAGAGACCGATAGAGTAAGTACTGAGCTTACAAAGAATAAGTCCCGGGGTCGATTTGCTCGACTAAAGGCGGTGCTCCAGCATGGCCGCAGTCAAATGACTGAAACAAGTAAAAGAGTAAAGAGTAAAAGAGAGAGGGCCTTCAAAATCATCTCCATGACTAAGATAAACCACGTGACAGATATTGTACAGTCAGCAGCAATGCTAATCTCCAATCCCCCCCCCCCCACAAAAAACGCTGAATTACATTTAAATATACATAGATATAAACACACACACACATACGAATGTATGTACCTAGGTATATTTATGGATGTGTGCAGAAGCACAATGGCCCAGCTGACTCGCGGTCGTAAGATCGCAGTTTCGATTCCCAGACTGGGCGTTGTGAATGTTTTTTGAGCGAGAGGCACTTGCAGGAGGATGGTAGCGAACCCTGCTGTACTCTTTCACGACAATTTTCTCTCACACATTCTTCCTGTTTCTATTGTACCTGTATTTCAAAGGGGCCAGCCTTATCCCACTCTGTGTCACGCTGAATCTCCCCGAGAACTACGTCAAGGGTACACGTGTCTGTAGAGTGCTCAACCCCTTGCAGGTTAATCGTTAATTTCAAGAGCAGGCTGTTACGTCGAGCGAAACAGCTGCAACTCTGGTCGTCGTAACCGACGGAGTACCACGAATATATATCTGTGTTTTGTCTATATGCTAAGTAATGTCTGAGAAACAGCAAATAGGTAGGACGTATAGCTCTAGGCGTTGCAAGTTAAATTGAATTTCAAATAATAGATTGTAACACTGCCACCAAAGATTCTTCTGGTCATTTGACGAAATGATGGCTCTCAAGTCTAAATGAAAAAGATGCTAAAAAATAAAATCATTTGTTTCGTATAAGATATCATTCTCCCTCAGGACATTCACCTCCCTACACACACAAGCACAGCTGTATAAGTGTGAGAATAAATGTGTGTGTATCTCGCTCTCTTGCTTTCTCTCTCTCTCTGTATATATGCATATATATACATATACATAACACTTATATACACATACATACATATATATATATATATATATATATGTCTATGTGTATACGGAGATCTATCTCTCTATCTATCTATCTATCTATATATATATCTATCTATCTATCTATCTATCTATGTATCTATCTATCTATCTATATATATATATATATATATATATATATATACATATATCCATCTACATCACACACAAAAGTACGCGTGTATATATGTATGTGTACACGTATGTATGTGTGTTTGTATGTGTGTATGAACGTATGTTTCTATGCATGTATGTATGTATGTATGTATGTGTGTATATGCATGTATGTGTATATGTATGTGTGTATGTATGTGTGTATGTATGTGTGTATGTAGGTTGTATGTGCATTGCCACATAATCCAACTCAATTAGTTCAGCGATTTGAAAGCAAGCACCACGACACAGTGGAGTGCACTGTTGAATGTATTAGATCTGAAGCAAGGTCATCTCTGTAGCGATGTGTGAAGGAATCCAAGCATATTATAGCTAATTATATTAGAGAACCGCCGAGGAATTGACAGCCGAAAGCACAAACAAAAAAAGAAAGAACTTTAAAAAGTATATTTTTGTTAGAGAAATTTGGTGAGAAATTTGGTGAGAAATTCTATTTTTGTAAACTAGTTGATGACAGCTAATGTAGGTCATAGCAGATGTTTAAAGACCAGAAAAGTAGAATCCACCAAATGAAGTTCTCATTCAGATATGGCGTCCAGATTTTTATTTCCCCACTTCGTCTTTTCGAGCTTTAGAATTGGTTTTATGTTAGGAAGAAGGTGAGATATGTCAGAAAAGGGATCAAATCGATTAAGCCGACTGTAAATCAAACCTTTAATTCCAAGATTTATTTGTTTATAACAACTGAATAAATTTAATAAAAGCATCTAAATATGAAACACCATGAAAATTGTTCAAACTGAAGTCCTTCTTCAGCGATATATTTTTCCATTCGAGTCAATACAGAATTACAGATAGTATTTATGGAATTATGATTTACCGTCGGATGACTTTTGGCCGTCCTTGTATACAGAGTGTGCGCCACTTTATATTTTTAATTTCGCGCATAAGCGTTGTTTGATTTTGATTTTGTTGACTACACAGTTTAGTAGGGTCTGTTGGGCACCACCGTGTGTCAGAAAAACAGCACTAGCACACAAGTTACTCTGCCACAATTTGGAAAGGACATGTTGTACAGCTTGACATTTGCGCCGTAACCTCCAATACGAACATTTCAGAGTATTTGGGTGTCAATCTGAGGACATTGCAATCTGAGGGCATGTACCGCGAGTGATAAAAATCAAACATCCAGACAACATCATGGTGCTCTGTGTGATCAATAGTAATGGTGACGTTATGCCTCCATTCATCTTCCTACAGGACCTCAAACTCAACACAGAGGCCTACATCAAGTGTCTCAAGTAGGTCAAGAGAGAGGCTGCAGGAAGACCCTATGACGGAGAATTCACTCATGGCCGTCAGGCAATTTCTGCGACCACATGACCCTTAACATCTGGCCACCTAACACCCCAGACTACAACCC
This sequence comes from Octopus sinensis, assembly GCF_006345805.1. Lineage (NCBI taxonomy): Eukaryota > Metazoa > Mollusca > Cephalopoda > Octopoda > Octopodidae > Octopus > Octopus sinensis. The sequence goes on from NW_021832877.1 coordinate 14,977, forward strand.
CCTAGATTATTGTGCGTAGAGCGCAGTTGAGCGAGAGACCAACAACATTTCTTGTAACACCAAAGATGAACTGAAGGCAAGGATTATGGCAGCATTCACCAGCTTAAACAAGGAAACCATCCAGAAGAGTTGCAGAAGATTCCGAAGTCGTCTAGAGGCTGTGGTTGAAGCCAATGCTGGTTTTATTGAATAAATTTACTCTTTAGTATTTCAAGATATTTTGATGTTATTTTGGTAAAGGTATCTGCTAAAATGAGATGTCAGCATTATTTTCATTTTGCGTAATTTAGACGACACTTTAAGTGTGTATGTGTGTCTGTATTTTAGTAATGTCTAACAAACAGCATATGATTAAGAAGTATAGCCAAAGATTTTTTGTTTCTTTTTAAACAACATCGCTTGTTTTCCATATAATAATCTCAAATGAATGTTGTACAAGGAAAATTCAGCGACCTATACAGTGTTATTACAGAAACCGCAGGGCATTTTATCAAATGCTTAAATAACTATCAACTTACCACTCTGGAAGGACATTCAACATATCGTTCCCCGATGGGTAAAAAGCAAAGTCGACTTCAGTGCAATTTGAACTAATAATGTAAAAATCTGAATCAAATATCGCAAGGCATTTTAAATAACTGCACCCATTCACCGGTCTGGAATGATTTTTAATTAATTTATCGATCCCTGAAGGATAAAAGACAAACTTGATTTCAATAAGATTTTAGCAAATTTAGGAGGGGCTTTTTTCGTTCTTCTACTAAAAGTAAACAACATTTTGTATGAGTTTTATACCATGGAACTTATTAATACCATTTTTGATCATGACATAGAGCTTCTTTCACCACTTAAAAATAAACAATATTTCCATGATTCTCTATTGAACGCACCACGAACACAAGTTCTACACACTCGTTTTTTTCTTTGTTCTACTCATTTCTTCAGTAAAATCCAAATCTCTGAAGAATTCCGCGTTATATCTTTTATGCCATACATCAATCTTTCATCTCTTGTTTCTTCTGTCGTCCATATGTCTGTCCCGATTTACCAAAAAAAAAAAAAAACCAAACTCGTGAATCGTTCATTCCAAAATATTTTAATCTATACTTTTTCTTTTGGTTCTTTTTTAAATAATAATTCTAAGAACTTTGTTCTATGATCTGCTAAAAATTGTAGCAAACTTTTCCTTCAACCACATCGTGCCGCCTAACGAAACGAAGAAGATATTTCAGATATGGCTGTATGGCAAGAAGATTGCTTCCCAACCACAGAGATCCGGGTTCAGTTCCACTCTGTGGCACCTTGGACAAGTGTCTTCTATGATAGACTCGGTTCAACCAAAGCGTTTCGAGTTTCGTGGATGGAAACTCTGTATCTGTGTGTGCGTGTGTGTGTGTATGTGACTGTGTATGTGTGGGTGTGTGCGTGTGTGTCTGTGTGTGTGCGTGTGTGTCTGTGTGTGTGCGTGTGTGTATGTGTGCGTGTGTGGGTGTGGGTGCGTGCGTGTGTGAAACATGGAGAGAAAGTGTGAGAGGGTGAGTGTGAAAGAATAAGTGAAACTTGGGAGGAAGAGTGCTAGAGATACGCTAAATTTGTGTATGTGTGTGTGTGTGTGTGTGTGTGTGTGTGTTTGTCCCCCAAAGCCGCCTTACAACTACTGTTGGTGTCTTTTTTAACTCCACGTAATATTAGCGGTTCGGCATGACAGACCAATAGATTAAATATCAGATAAAAATTAGATAAATTGTTCGACTAAAGATTCTTCAAGGCAATGCCTCAACATGAACACACTCTAATAAGGGAAGGAAGTAAAATAATTTTTTTGAAATATAGTATGCAATACACGTTGCATTGAAAAAAAACTGGACAAACATATTCGGACCTGACGTGAGGTTTACTAAATAGCTTTGTGCTTTTTCGTAGGAAACGTACGGGTAACACATCAGATTGTCTTGGACAAACGTGCTCAGAATTACTTGTTAGCTATTGCTTGAATGGCCAGATAAGAAAAGAAGGTGGCATTAAATAGTTAGAATTGCATTTGAAACCGCGGCGAAGTATTATTTCGTTAAGATAACAGCACGGCTCTAAATCTGTCAGTTTATTCTATGGTGACATAAAACGCTACGAACTGCTTTTTGTGCTGAACTTGCATCAAATGTCTTCCATATTAGCGTGTTTTATTTTTGTGTTAGCTTTTCACAGAACTTTCACTTATTCAGTGTTGAGTCTTAGTATTATTAAATCGTTTGAACAGACGCATGCGCACTCACACGGACACACACAAATACATATACATACCTGAAAAATACAAAACGTTCGCCAACGTATATTTACGTATAGATATGCATAAATGCAACTTGTGTAAACAAATCGCTTTGCGTAATCTTTATATCAAACTATCTATATATAATGCATGGTGGGAAAGGTGTGTGAGGGTAAGTGTGCGTGTCTGTTTTGCACAAACACACAGACATATATATATATATATATAACTATATACATATATATATGTATATGTATA
>NW_021832877.1:22500-29903 GCF_006345805.1 Octopus sinensis
TTTCCTGCATCTCTCCGCCCTTGTTGTGCATCAGGTACTTGGTTGATATTTCCTATTCCTGGATTGCAAAAACATACCCTTGAAAGTGGGAGGTAGTAATCCGGCTATTGGTCCATGATAAACTGCTTTGAAGATCAACGTTACTATCATCTCTGTGCTTTCTACTAACATGTATAGTCTTCTGTTCATACGGGCTCATCCTTTCATCTGATGATACGTTGCAGTAGAGTCGTCCGACTTCTTTGGGCATGTATTCTAGGTTATCAAGCAAAAAATGTTGCTCAAGGAGCTGCCTTCCATGTTTAATGATGTTATCAGCCTCATGTGTGCAAACGTGGTCAAGGGATACACTTCGACGCTTGGTGGTTAAAAGATGTTGTCGAAAGGATATGATACGACATTCAGATTTGGATCGATGTTAAGCCTATGCTGCCTTCTTTTCGTTGAAGTTAGTGGCGGTCTACGTCACTCTTTATGTGGAAATTATGTGTGTCTGTTAGTCTTTTTCGTGTTTTTACATCAATGGCTCGGATCTCATCAAACGTCCAATCGAGTAGCCAAAATGTTGGTATGAGTCAATGTATGTATATATGTATGTATGTATGTATGTATGTATGTATGTACGTATGTTTGTATGTATGTATGCAATGTCTGTGCAAGACCCTGCCTCAGTAAAGCTGGACTCATGAGTCATCTTCGTAGTCATAAAGCGAGACAGATGAGTGACAACCTGGCCACTGGTGATGGTGTAACACACCATACTAATCATATCTGTCGGGCATGTGGAAGAGAGTGTAATTCGGCAGGAGGACTTAAACGACATGCAAAGGTACATGAAGCCCAGTTACAACTACAGCCGGCTATTACCAGTAAAGGTTTTAGTTGCCAATTCTGTACAAGACATTGTAGATCTTTAGCCGGTCTAAAAAGTCATATTCGATCACAGCACCAGTAACAGCTAAGCTTCGTGCAATGGCCATACTCGATGACGAGGGGGCAGCCATAATGTATGTATGTATGTATGTATGTATGTATGTATGTATATGTGTATGAGACTGCTTTATCTTGCATGCTTGTGCCGTTTAGAAGGCCGAAAGGTGTGATTCGAATGAGATATGGTTTCTATTTCTAGCAGGTCGAGTGACCACGTAGAGACTCTTTGCTCTCTATTACGTAAAACGTCGAACGATACAGTGCTTCAAAGCAATTAACATTTTATGAAGACGTCTCTGGTTATCACCTGAAATTAAAGTGCACATCTGATAACAATCGAATAACGAATATACGAGGTTACGATTGCTATTCTCAACACAAGTCTCTTTCATAACTCGGTTGGCACCTATTCAGGTGTTCTACCGTTAAAACAGCATATAAAGTTTCTCTTACGCACACAGCATACAGACTGTACAACAGAAATATCTATAATCATTCTGTACACATACACTTCGAATTGGTTATGAAAATTGTTGTTTTATGAGTTGCTATATATCAGCCAACAATACAATCACTGGTTCTCGATACGTTATAAAGTCTTAAACAGAGAAGAAAGCGCAGATTAAGTGTAGAGTGTAAAGTGAAAATACATTAAACTATCAGTGAGTGAGACGATAAAATCCATTAGACGGTTCGGGAGCAAAACATTCCGTGTCTGTCGATGGAAATGAATTAAGTTAAAAGTGAAAGTAAATTATCAATTAAAATATAACATTGATTGATATTAGCAACTATATAAGTTGACGTAGTGTAGACTGAGATGAGTAGCGAGGATGTATCATAGAATATATGTAATAAATATAGAATATTAACAGGTATTGTACGTGGTGGAAACCTTTTATGTGCGTTATATAAACACATAAATACACACGTTTACATAGACTTTAATGCTGTAATGTATTTACAGATACAAACACAAATGTGCATATACACATACATACACCCACACATATATATGTATGTGCGTGTATGTATATATGTATATATACAAATATATGTATATACAAATATATGTATATATATACTCTGTATATATATATATATATGTGTGTGTGGTGTGTATGTATGTATGTATGTATGTATAAGCGTATATATATATATATTTATACATACACGTGTGTGTAAGCGGAAGGAGAGTAATAATGAGAGAGTGAGGGAGAGGGATAGATATATCCATATATATATATATATATATATATATATATATATATATATATATATATATATATATGTGTATATTTATAGGTATTATAGAAATGTGTTTACATATATATGCATATAAATGTATGTGTCCATGTATGTATGTGTATATTTATGTGTGTGCGTTGCGTGTGTGTGTGTGTGTCTGGGTATGTGTGTATACGTATTTCTATGTAAATATATAGAAGTTAATGCCTTTTGCCTCATATCTCTGCGTATCGCTTCACAGATTACTGAAACGTTTAAAGAGTAACTGCTTGATTATACACAAGCGAAAATTTCTTCAAACACATTGAAATACGATTACTCATCTATGCATCGAGATACGATTGGGTGTGCCATAAAAAATACCTAACCCCGCTTCATTTATCGATATACTCAGAACATCACATTTTAATCTATTCTCTCGTGGACTACTTGATGCTTTCATCTCTTCTTCACTGATGTGATTACAAAATATTGGTAAGCAGAAGAAGTTTAAATATTTATCAATCCATTAATATTATTATTTCTTTTTTATATATAAGCTTATCATTCAGGGTGCGGAAAATCCATGAGATAGGACACACAAAGCAGTAATTAGTGGGTATTTTGGATATTCTTCAGCAAATATTGGTGGAACTGTCTGCAATAATTGACTTATTTCATGCAAAAGACTATAATAGTTCTTTACGAACTGGGGTCGAAACGTCTACAAATATTAACGGAGTGGTCAATTATAAAAACGATTTGCATGATACTCATGAATATTAAGGCGGCGATCTGGCAGAAACGTTAGAACGCAGGGCGAAATGCGTAGCCGTGTTTCGTCTGCTGCTACGTTCTGAGTTCAAATTCCACCGAGGTCGACTTTGCCTTTCACCATTTCGGGGTCGATGAGATTAGTACCAGTTATGTACTGGGGTCGATGTAATCTACTTAATTCCCTCCTCCAAAATTTCAGGCCTTCTGCCTTCAGTAGAAAGGATTACTATTATTAATATTATTATTATTATTATTATTATTATTATTATTATTATTATTATTATCATTATTAGGGCGGCGAGCTTGTTGAATCGTTAGCATGTCGGGCGAAATGTGTAGCCGTATTTCGTCTGCCGTTACGTTCTGAGTTCAAATTCCGGCGAGGTCGACTTTGCCTTTCATCCTTTCGGGGTCGATAAATTAAGTACCAGTTACGCACTGTGGTCGATGTAATCGACTTAATCCGTTTGTCTGTCCTTGTTTGTCCTCTCTGTGTTTAGCCCCTTGTGGGTAGTAAAGAAATAGGTATTTCTCTGCCGCTACATTCTGAGTTCAAGTTCCGCCGTGGTCCACTTTGTGTTTGATAAAATATGTACCAGCTAGGCACTGGAGTCGATGTAATCGACCAGAAATGGCCTGAAATGACCAGAAATGGCCTGAATTCTTTGCATGAACACCCTCCCTGTACATTAGCTCCATGTCCCCTACATGGCCTTGCTTTTTGCTTTTTGAGCCAAAAAATTAACTTAACTTAATCGACTTAATCCTTCCTCGAAAATTCTAAGCTTCGGCTAAAATTTGAACCAATATTGTTGTCATTCATACACCAAACATTGGAAGAAGGAGGTTGTAATAAGATTTGAGAGTGATTATAATGCTTGTGTGTATATGTGTCGGTGTGTGTCGGAGTATGTAACTTTGTGTTTGTGTTTGTGTGTGTGTGTGTGTGTGTGTGTGTGTGTGTGTGTGTGTGTGTGTGTGTGTGTGTGTTGTGTGTGTGATATTCTGAATATCTCTTTATTGTATTTGCTTTTTTTATTGTTTGCCAGATTGGTTGATCACTCTGATCTGTTTTGATATGTTTTAATTTATTCCAGGTGTTTTAAATCCAGTTTACTTTTCCACTTTTGACGGACCATCATAATCAGCATTTTGGAAAATTATCAAGAGTCGAAGTTTTCAACAAAATCCTAAGTGCCATTGACCAAATCAGTCTTATCGGAATTCTGAAGTTGGTGTAAATTTAAGACTACATTTTAAATCTTTTATGCAATTTGCTTTTTATAATAAAATCTCGTTGTGATAACTACGTTACTTTTAGTTGTGTTTGTACAAGATATTCTTAAATACTCGAGCGATTAATATTTTCTTCGCGCTTGTCTAAAAACTTGCTACTTCCTGTAAAACTTATTTTTGTTTTGCGGTCCTTTGTATGTTGTCTTCCTGTTCCTGAAAGATATTTTCGAGTACAGCGATAACAAACCAAGGATCAATCTCTCGTGAATACTCCTTGTAACCTAACAGCTTTTTAAATTTTAGTTGAAGGAATATTTCAAATATTCCTCCTATTCAAAATTAAGTAAAAAGATGATTAAATATGCAACGCGAAAAGAAAACAGTTCGCAAAAATATTGAATCCGAATCTAAAGCGGAAAGAGAGATAATCAGCAACAAATACGGCTTTACTTCCGGACCAATTAATACGATGCTTGACTGCGTTGAAAGATTCCATGTTCTTCATCCAAAGAGTGCCAAACTCTTTCAATATTTTTATCAAACATCTTTTAATATTTTTAAATTCTCAAATTATTAAAATTTGATAGCAAGCAAGATGACTGAATCAAGAACACTCTGATATATATATATATATATATACTATATATATATATATATATATATATATATATATATATATATATATATATATCATACATATGTATATATACATATATACGTATACATACATAATATACATACATATATACATACATGCATATATAATATATATATACATATATATACATATATATATATAATATATACATACATATACATCTACATATACATATATATACATATATATATATAATATTATATATATATATATATATAATATATATATACGTATGTAAATACACACATACTCACGCATACACTCGCATACACACACGTAAAGACACCATATAATATATGAACTTTATGAGTATTTGATATGCATATGCCTGCATGTACTTCTGCGTATGCACGACCGTGTGTGTGTGTGTCCACCTGCTTGTCACAAATCAGCGTTTATCATTTTATATATGTATCATTAATGGAATCTCAATTCATCTTAGCCAGGTGCAATTAAGACCAATTAATAATTACTGGGAAGCACTGCAATCTAAAATCAAGACAACCTCGTTGTTAACTTCTCTTATATAATTGAAATATGACTAAATGAGTTAAACAAGAGTGACTATTTGATAAGAACTCGCTAGTGAAGCAAATGGCTTAAGGGTTCAGTCCTACTCCGCAGCATATTCTACAAATGCTCGCCACTTTAGTCTCCGCCCGACTAAGGGCTTGGTGGCTGGATATGGTAGATGGAAACTAAAGGAGGTGCGTGCAAGGGATTTACGACTTTATATTTTCTCGCCAAAAGTGCAACTGCATGTGGAAAATTATTTGGGAGGGAAGTGACACTACTCTTTCTGTTCATGCGGAAACATTTTGGCGCCTGTAAGTGACGGAGTGCCCTACGTGTACATTTATACACCCCGGAATTCCACACACATTCTGTTTACCAAATTCATGCGTAGAATATTACCGATTCGCTGCCCTCAGCGCTCTGGGGATTACTCACTCACAGCACTCGGCGTTAAAATACATGTAAGTCATTGACAGGGGAGACAAGCGAGACAGCTCACCATCTAAGAGTGACAGATACGATCTTTCCTCCATTTTGTGTGGCTTATCAACATCATATATCTTGAAATAACTGCGGACCAATCGATGACTATATACTAATAGTGTAAGAACCATTTGCTGGTATGCCACGACGATGAATATGTAAGATTTAATTTAATTACGAATTAAAAGAAGCGCCAATGCAGCAAACAGTACCGCCTTCACATGCTCAATGTATGCGTTTTGCTTGTTCGACAATTCGCTGAATCGACCGAGGTAAGTGGGGAATCATTATAAACTCCTTACATTCAGGAGTTTTTCTTGAGAGTTCTTTTGGTGCTCTTCTGACTCGATTCTTACTTCGATCATGGCAAACCTTTTGACCCTTGCGATATATTTTGTTTGTAAGCCCAAATGCGCCGTGGACACTTTTCAACTACTTGTGTAATGCACTGTGCCAGTCTTTTAGTTTTTATGCTCAGGATTTTATAAATTATGTATTTTTTAAAATCCCCTGGAAAAAGATTTGTGGTGGGTTTAGTTTGGTCTTTCTGACTTCTTTTTTTAATAACATCTAGTATCCTTAAGGTGGCGTGCTGGCAGAATCGTTAGCACGCCGGGTGAAATTCGTAGCCGTATTTCGTCTGCCGCTACGTTCCGAGTTCAAATTCTGCCAAGGTCGACTTTGCCTTTCATTGTTTCGGGGTCGATTAAATAAGTACCAGTTACGCACTGAAGTCGATGTAATCGACTTAATCCGTTTCTCTGTCCTTGTTTGTCCTCTCTGTGTTTAGCCCCTTGTGGGTAGTAAAGAAATAGGTATTTCATCTGTCTTTACGTTCAGAGTTCAAATTCCGCCGAGGTCGACTTTGCCTTTCATCCCTTCGGGGTCAATTAAATAAATACCAGCTACGCACTGAAGTCGATGTAATCGACTTAATCCGTTTGTCTGTCCTTGTTTGTCCTCTCTGTGTTTAGCCCCTTGTGGGTAGTAAAGAAATAAACATCTAGTATCCTTCTGCTGAGAAGGATACTAGATGTTATTTTTGCCTTAAAATAGAAACAAAATTACTTTGTTCATGTTCGTGGTGGTGGTGGTAGTGGTGGTAGTATTGGTGGCAGTAGTGATAACAGTGGTGGTGGCAACGTTCATTGCCTTAGGAGTGTATTCATTGTCTCTGCTTCCCCTTCCCAGTCGTTCGGAAGGAACACTTCCGGTAATATCTATGCCGTCGTTATGTATGTGAGTGCTAAAGTGAAGATATATTTTCTTTTTTAGTTGTCGTTGGCAACAAAGGAAATTACTCATTGAAATTGGTTACTGACGCGTTTGTTAGTCTCAGAATGGCTTGCCATTTTTTTTCCTTCACAAACAAGAATTTTAAAGATGCAGTTTTAAAATCTGAAAATTCATCCTTATATGTAGAATTTTCTGTGGAGAAACTCGACCAGGCGAAAGCATATGTTGTTAAGCTCCTATTCCACGTTCAAAATTTTTTCTTTCAAAAATTATTTGCAAATACACATTAAGAAACAGATAAATTTTAAAGACTACGAGAGTCGAGGTGACAACAGAC